>NC_056745.1:459021304-459103804 GCF_019279795.1 Protopterus annectens
GCATCAACCTGTATGTTACCAGATGGGTAGCTACCTGGCTCAAAGTCCTACTTGGTCAAATTAGTGAAAGCCACCTCTAGTAGTAGACTCTTACAGAGCAGTGTACCCCAAGGATCGGTCTGGGAGCCTCTACTGTTTGAGATATACGTTTCTGAGGTACAAGACAAAACCAGTGGTCTGTTGCTGACCAGGTTTACAGATGATTGCAAGCTAGCCACTGTCTGAGATTCCCCTACTTGATGTGAGCATTCTCCTAGAGGCCATTACCCAAATTAATGACTGGTGCAAGAAGTATTGCCTCAAACTGAATGCCAGGAGATGCATAATTTTCCTTGTTGTTGGTAGATGTCATCCACTCTAATTATGACCATAATAACAATATGTAGAGCATGCAGTCAGGTGTGAGGCAACTTGTGCATCAGGGTTGGTAGCTACCTGACAGTTTCCCACCATGTGGGCACCATTGTACGGAAGGCTGTCTACATGGCCCACCTCACAAATATGTGTATGTCATCCAGGAACCAGGAGGCCACAACATCCCAGTACTCCACCCTTATCAGACACATTATCGAGTACAGTGGCTCCCTTGGCATGTACCTTGCCAAGCAAATGCAGCAGCTGCAGAGACCAGAGGTTCCTGACCAGGCAAAACCAGGGTCTGCAACACCTATCCTATGCAGATAGGCTGAAATTCCTGTCCCTGTACTCAGTCAAATACAGACCGATCATAGACCTGTGTCTGGCATACAAGGACATTTCCAAACCAGCCTTGATGGCACTTTTCCATATTTGTAAGACAAACCCCACTCATGCAGCATGCACGCAAGGCCCTCACTTGGTCTGTGACATGTATAGTACTTGTTGGCGGGATAGTGTAGTGTCCCACACAGTACACTTGTCTGTAAAATACACTCCCTCCCATTGTCGAGCAGAGTACATGTATAGCCCTCTTGAAGAACAAGCTGGATGACTGCATGGGAAATGGAAAAGACACCCCTGGGATCCCACGTGTGTTCCACCTAGATAGGGGGAATGGGTGCTGGCTTTGAAGGGACATGAGCGAAAGGCTGGGCTAGACTTACGAGGGCATCAGGGCCAATAGCCTGGTATCATCTTATGAACCTATGCACCTAGTTCTTTACATGTTTCTGTATGTATTGCAGACTGTCCTGCAATGTTGTCTGAAATGAATCCCTGTGAGTCTGAACTGTGTATGTACTGCAATGATAAAGTATTCTCTTGTACCTTCATCAATTATTATCATGTCATTAAACCTGGTCATTGTTTATGGTCTGTATAGCAGTAAGTCAGCTCTTACAGTACTTGCCGATGCACTTGATGACACTGTATAGCTCACTCCAATATCCTTGGTCTTGGTCACACTTACCATTCTGCTAATAGGCCAGTCACACAGTAGGATTTGTCACCATTTGTTGAGGGCCTTACAGTAGCTGTGAAAGAGATGGATTGTGCCAGGCAGAACTACCATAAGGTCTGGCCTGAAGATCCCATAGATGGCAAAGCTGTACTAGACTTTACCAGGAGTGTGTGTGTGTGTGTGTGTGTCAGCAAACATAATACTGCAGGGTATTAATTTACTTATGTTGTCTTCCCCTCGCAGATGAACATGGGCGTTGGTGTCTCTCCCCCTCACAACCTGATGTCAGTGTCTTAGCGGACTCCCATGATAATGGTGGTCATAGTGAGGCACAGGTGGGTTGTTGGGGCCTGAATCTGTGCCATTGTTTGGTATCCCACTTTCACCCACAATGTCCCCACACACAGTATGCCCACGCATACCCAGTCCTCAGTAGCAACAGATAATGGACAGTTGGGGGGTGGTGGCATGGAACAGGCTAGTTCAGTGAGTATGGCAAGTGTGTGTGGCACAGGGTAGAAGAGGCACACAAAATGGTATAGCCATCATGTACACATAGTAAAGATAGCCACAGGGGGCTGTGCATACAGAAACACGTACACATTTTCCAGTAGACATATTAGTAACCCTACGTATCCACTTGTATGTGCTATAGTGCTACGTACACATGACATGCTCCACATAGATTATATGCCTATAGAAGGAGTCCGAAGCAGTTAGCAAGTGCTGGTCGGCTGCTAGCTGAAATTTTCGTTTTTCGAGTTTCAAACCTGAAGTCGTCTGAAGCTAAGTACCATGTTGGGGATTTTTTTTTCTTGCTCTAACCGATGTCAGAAAAAGTTAACAGTTGTCTTGCCTGTGGAAAGCAAATACCTCACAGAGATTTTCATTTTTACTGCGTCACCTGTTTAGGCCCAAACCAGTACGTCCCTTGCTGTTGATTTTGTGCCTTGTTTAATGCCTGAACCATTCATCATCTGGCTATTTTTGTTGCTAAATTCTTTCGCTGTCATTCTCCATATTCCGAAATAGCTTTGAGAAGCTATCCGACTACCGATCTTCCGAAAAAGCGCAAAGATAAAGACAGAGAAAGACTGCATAGGTCAAAAACTGCCGAAGACGCTAGTCACCAGTCCGCCTGTACTCAGTGAGGTGCCTTTGCAGCCCCTGATGCCCACTTCTGCAGACCTCTGCTGAGACCTATTTGGAGTCTGGTATGCCGCGAGATGCTTCTTCGACTGTGGAACTTGCGGATGTCTCTACCTTGGATGGGTCCGGAGCCGTTGTGCAGGCACCGGCTTTTGAGGGTGTATTCTGAACTACCGATATTTGCATTAAACAGACAACTTCTTTTTTAACTAAAACTTCAGAGTTTCTCAGGCCCAGAGTATGCACTACACCTAGAAAACTGACGACCAAAGCACACGCTCAAGCTCCCATGCCTCAAAAGCAAATGCTTAGAATGGCTGAAGACCTTATCACCCTAATTAGGGGAAGCCAGCCTTCCCCTGCTAAGAGACCAAGAATTGAGTTTCTTTCTGATTCTACAGACCAGGAGTCCGATGACTCTGGCCCTTCTGATTACCAGGACATACCCTTATCTACCTTTGAAGATTCAAATGCAGAGGAATCTATTCCCTATGCCTCCCCTCCAGAGGAATTTTCTTTTGGTGAAACCTTGCATACTTTAAGAGAGCATTTCTGCTGGGAATGCCAGGATTATCCTCAGTCCAAAAAGAGACTCAGAGAATTTTTAGAGTTGCCTCAGCACAGGCCCTGGCTATACCCACTGTCCTGGATGTTGTAGATGTTGTCTTTATGGAATCCAGTCTTATTCCAGACACTTTACCACCAGCCCCTAGAAAACCTGACAGGTAGTAGAGAGTACCTTATTCTCACAAATTTATCTTTAAGAATCCTACTGCAGCTCCAGAGACCATTTCCCAGGGGCCTAAAGGTATTAGACTACTAGAGCCAAAAACCCTACTCCTTCAGACAGGGATTTCAGAGCTTTAGACATATGGTGTAAGAAGGTGTATACCTCTGCAACTCTTGCCATCATGGCATTGAATTGCCATTTTAATATGTTGAAGTACCAGCAACATATTATGGAACAAATTAAACAAAAAATGGTGTTACTAACAGATTGTGCAGAAAATGAAGATTTATAAGAGTTAATACATTCTGCAAACCAAGTTAGTAAGCATACTTTGCAGTGTGGCTTTGATGCCCTAGAAGCATCTTGCAGGGTTGCAGTCACTGGATTTGTACTGAGAAGGCATGCTTGGCTGAAGGAACCAACCTTGCCAGACCATGTCAAATCAAAATTACTAGATGCTCCTTTAAATCAGGACCATTTGTTTGGCACCAAAGCAGAAGAGGTTCTTGAAAAGATGGAAGAAAAAGCTAAATCTATGCAAACTGTTAAAAAATTCTTACAAGCGCAGCCACCTAGATTCAATAAGCATTGGCCTACAAAAAACTGGTCCTTTCCAGCTCCTTCCAGGCCTTCACAGTCCAAACCCAGGGGAACCAGACCACCAAGACTACAGTCTCAAGGAATGCAGAGATCTAAACAATGGAGTGCTCCCACCTCATAAACAGGGAGTGGCAAGCCACCCCTTTATGGTAAAAGTTCACAATGACTTGTCAGTTATCCTTCCCAGCCCTGCCCAACTACTTGCGCCCCTAGGAGGAAAACTTGCCCTTCATGCCAAAAACTGGATGTCCATTACTCAGGACTGATGGGTTCTAAACATTGTATCCCAAGGGTACAGATTCTACTTCCATTCCCTGCCAACCCCAAGCGGGTTTCCAGACCTTCCTCCAAACCAGTGGGTAGAGGCTCAAAAGCAAGTACATTCCCGCCTCAATATCAGGGCCCTCCAACCTGTTCTTGTAGAACAAAGGGGACCGGGTTTCTACTCCAGACTGTTCCTGGTGCCCAGAAGAGAGCTCTTAGCACCCAGTCTTGGATCTATCAATTCTCAACACCTTTCTGGTGGTCCCAGAATTCAAAATGCTAACCGTGCAACAGTTTCTCTCTATGCTAGCCAAGGATGCCTGGCTAGTCATCCTAGACTTAAAAGAAGCCTGTCTGCACATCCCCATAAGGGAGTCTTGCAGGAGATATCACCGCTTCAGGGCAGGCTCTATGCACTCTCCGTTCTCTGCACTTCCCTTTGGCTTATCTACTACACCCAGAGTATTCACAAAGTGCCTGGCTCCAGCCATTGCATACTGCAGACAGAGAAAGATCCAAATTTTCCCATACTTAGACGATTGCCTGATTCAGGTGGACAGTCAGGAATTACTACTTGCAACACTTGACATTTGTAGAAAGACTCCTATCTTCATTGGGGTACACCATCAATGAAAAGAAATCAAAACTGGTGCCCAATCAAAAAATTGTATTCCTGGGAGCAAGCTTGAGCACAACTTCCCAGTTGGTCTTTCTCACTCCAGAAAAACAGATCAATTTGAACTACTACTTCAAATAAATGGCCACCAAAACCCAGCTATCTGCAAGGAAAATACTGCAAGCCCTAGGGTTCATGGCCTCATGCATTCTGCAAATTCCATATGCAAGACTGCATATGAGGAAGCTTCATTGGTACTTAAAAAGTCTTTGGTGCCAACATTCTCAGGACCTGGAAGCAGTCATTCTGATTATTCCTTGTCTAAGGGCAGAGTTCCTTTGATGGGCAGAAACATGCAACCACAACAAGGGACTGCCTTTCACTCAAACCGTCACCAACCAAATCGTGACTACAGATGCATCAGACTGCAAGGGGGGGGGGGCTCACATGGCAGGCAAATGCATTCAGGGAAAGTGGACCCCAGGACAAATTCTCCTGCACATCAATCAAAAAGAGATGTTCGCTGTACAGTATGCTCTGACAACCTTCAAATACCTATTCCTTCCAGGACAGCTGCTGATAAAAACCGACAACACCACAGTTATGTGGTACATAAACAGGGGGGGACCCATTCTTACCCACTCTGCAGATTAGCCATCGCCTTGTGGAACACAGCCTCGGGCAACCAAGTGCATCTGCAAGCTCAGTTCCTGCCAGCTAAACAGAATTCATTGGCAGACGACTTAAGCAGAAATCTCCTGGACCCACACAAGTGGAAATTGGAGCCCAACACCTTCAACCTTCTAATCCAGAGGTGGGGGACACCAGAGGTGGACCTCTTTGCCTCCCCCAAAAATGACCAGTTGAGCAAATTTTGCACCAGGAGCCCTCACAGCAGGGCCTGGAAGGTGGATGCCTTATCCTTCAAATGGGAAAACTTCTCAATTTATGCCTTTCCCCTCTGCCCCTCCTCTCAAAGTTACTAGTCAAGATCAGACAGGACAGCCCAAGGACAATTATTATTGCCCCAGATTGGCCACGCCAGAACTGGGACCCACTCTTTTGCAGTCTGACAACAGTGCCACCCTGGCACCTTCATCAGACTCCTTCCCTGCTGTCTCAGCAGGAGGGACAGATTTTACATCCACAGCTGCAAATCCTAAATTTTGCAGCGTGGCCTATCCCCTGAATACTGTACCAGCAACCCTCAGCAAGCAGGTGCTGGACGTCATTCTTGAGGCCAGAAGGCCTCGTACTAGAAAATACAATGTTGAAAAGTGGAAAAGATATTGCTGTTGGAGTCTGTCTCAAGGAAAGGACACAGCTGTGCCCTCCCTACCTCAAATCCTTGATTACCTAGTAGAGCTACTCCACAGAGGCCTATCCTTCTCCTCCATTAAGATTCATGCCTCTGCTATCTCAGCTCATTGTAATACTGAGCCACCTCTGTTCTCTCACCATCTCATCAAACAGTTTCTTAGAGGGGCTAACAACTTAAGGCCCCCTAGGAGAGCACCCATCACTGCCTGGGACCTTAACTTTCTACTGGAAAAGCTCATGCTCCCCCCTTTTGAACCTGCAGCTTCAGCAGAGGTAAAATTCCTTTCTTGGAAAACAGCCTTGCTTTTAGCCATAACCTCAGCTAGAAGAGTGTCTGAGTTACAGGCACTAATGGCTGTGGAGAACCCTTCATTATTTTCCATGCTGACAGGATTTCCCTCAGGACTAACCCATCCATTATGCTTAAGTTAGTCTCCAGTGTGGCTCTAAACCAAGCCATCCATTTGCCAACCTTCTTCCTTAATCCTCCAAATAAAGGGGAGAGGATCTTACGGTCCTTGGATGTGCACAAACAGCTCAGGTTCTACCTTGACAGCACTAAACCTTTCAGAAAATCTGACTACCTGCTAGTCAGCTTTGCTACAGGGGCGCATAGGGCAAGGCCATATCAAAGCAAACAATCCATTTCTGCTACATGCACCATGGAAAACCTGTCCCACAGGGGATCAGAACACATTCCTCTAGGGCTACTTCCACCTCTACAGCATTTCTAATGGGAGTCCCTACCAGGGACATTCTGGAAGCTGCAACCTGGAGTTCTGTACACACCTTCACCAAGCATTACCACTTACCTATTTTTTCGAAATCCAGAGCTGGATTTGCTACAGCAGTCTTACAAGGCCTGCTAGCCAGCCCTAACGCCTCTTGAATGCCTCCACCCTTCCTCAGCTTTGGGAATCAACCTAAGTGTGATGTCTGCAACAGTAAAACACGAAAAACGTAGTTCATTTGTGTACACTTACCATAAATGTAGATGTTAGAGTGTATTCACTGGTTTCCCTCCCTCCAGCCCCCTGTTTTTCTCTATCCTTTTTACCTGTCCTCTATATGGCCATTTTTTTATGGCAGGGGTATTTACCTTTTAGGGGTGGTGTTCCACACCATATACTAGCTTCCTATTTGGGTGGCTCCTGACATCTGAGGCAAGAAAAACTGATGTAATGGCGTCGGCTGCCTGTTTTGTACCCCTGACGACCTGACGTCATGGAAGAAGCGAAAGCATCCGATGCAGAAATCCCAAGGCTCTGGTATTCGGGACAACTGAGGGCTACCTGCAGGCAGATAACCCTAGTGTGATGACTGCAACAGTGAATACACTCGAACATCTACATTTATGGTAAGTGTACACAACTGTACTTTCCGTCTCACAATGAGAGAGAGCCGCTGCATGTCACTAGTGGTGCAGTGTCATATTATAGCGACACTTAATACACTGATCTCTACCCTCTCTGCTCTTTTGTGTTAGAATAAATTATAATAGTATCTACGTTGGGTTCTGCATGGACATTAATATTACACAGAATATCTTGATCATGTTTTTCTTTCCTCCAGTTATGGCCAGTGTTTTAACTTGTTACGGTGTCATATAAAAAGCATTGTAGGAAGACATCTTGGCTGATAAGGTCACTTTAATCTGATTCCCAGCCTCTGTGCACTATTGTGTTAATGAATTACAGTAGTCTACTTGGGGTGCTATGTGGACGTTAGCATTGCACAGAATATTGTGATCAAACCTGTTTCTTTTTCCCAGTTCCTAGCCCATGCTTTAACTGGAACAGGTGCAGTAAACTTCATTATTCCAGTGAAGGTACAACTTTGCTAGGGATTCTGTTAATACCATAGAACAGTTTTGATGTGCTGGCCATATATATTTTTTTCAAGAGGCAAATTGTATTTTCAAACTAATCTGCATTTAAGAGGGAGTGCCACAAGTATTTTTTCTTTTGCTGTACAGTGTGTTTTGTTGATTGGATAATTTATTGGTAGTGCATCTTATTTCTGCTTCAGTATTTCAGTTCTGATAGCTTAATTTTTTTTTCTGAGACTGATGCAGTTAATTCATCAGAGCCGTAGCTGATTCATGTAGCACCCCGTGTCAATCTCTGAAGTAGTGCCCCCCCCATAACAAAGTGAAGAGCGAAAAAAAAAAGAAGAATTTTAGTTCGTCTTCTCACAAATCCAGTTCCCCACCCCATCAACTGAAGAGAGAAAAAAGACTTCAGCTTTTAGTGTAGAAAGCCAATTGGAGCTTTTGTGCAAACCAGTTTCCTACAGGTACATGCACCCCCCCCACACACACACACACACACACACTCTTCAGGTGAAGAGCAAACAAAAAAAGTCAATTAAAGTGCCTTTCAGTACTGGCATTTTGTTCCAAAAAAGATTGATTAAAATGCTGGAACTCTAGATCATGCTCAATACACTTTTCATATGAGGCAGTTGCCCCCTTCACCCCACCTTTGCTACACTTCTGATATTTACCATCCCCTTGTAGACAAAATGTCTTTGAATCTGATGGTGTTGTAGAACAGTTAAAATTTGTGGTACTTGCATATTATCACAACCAAATTTCCAACGTGCCAAAATGTGTTTAGATAAAAATATTTATGTTAAACTTAAAAGGGGTGTGTAAACTATTAATTCTTACTCTGTCCCATTGTGTAGGAGTCCGGAAGAGGAATACCACTCACATTTTGTATTCGTCGGGGATGTACTTTTCCGACATAACTTAACCGTAACCTAAAACCTACAAGTAAAAGAAACCTGACTTTGAGTCTTCGTTATTCACTGTCATATTTATTTAATTTGTTAATGTATGGCAACCTTGGACGATTTTTACTCGTGTAACTCTATTGCTTTGATCATGTATTTTACACTTCACAGTATTTAACCCTTGCAAAGGCAATGGTATTAAATTCTTTCAATGGGCTTTGTAAGATGTAGAGAATTGCAAGTCATGCATTTTACAAAATGTTGCTTTGACTTTACCATCTGTTACAGTCTTGTATTTGTATACTGTGATATTTCAAGTTCCGACATTTGTTCTTGCAGTGTTCCCCGAATGTAGTCTATATTGCTTACCGAATGTTTACATTGTGACTGAATAGTACCTTACAATTTACACAACCCATTTCAGGTTAACATAGTTTCGTGAAAACATTAGAAATTATGGCACGTTAACAATGTGGTTGTAATAATACATAAGTACCAAATTTGTAAACCTTATTTGTTTTGCAGCATAGCAAAGCATATCCTTAAAAACAAAGAACTGCAACCGAATATGCATTAATAAGGCAATAATAAAAAGCATCCTCTCAACTGCTGTGGCTTTGACCCTTAGATTTAGCCTTACTCCTTCATAGGTTGGTACTAGGCTATCAGCCCTAGGGCCTATACAAGCCTAGCCATAACAATTCCCTGGCTATTTCTTCCCACATTATTTACTTTCCTGGACCCCTGTCTAGCAGGGCGACTGACGTGATCCCTGGGGTGAATTTCCTTTCTCCCATCCAATCGTCAAGGTTCCTCTTGAAGAGGTCCAAAGAGGCACTCTGACATGTATGGGCAATCTATTCCAGAGTCTGGGGAGTCTCTGGGTCAGGAACCTATCCCTCCAGCATGTTTTGTTTATTGTGATGACAAAGTTTAGATCCCTGGAGC
The DNA here is from genome assembly GCF_019279795.1 of Protopterus annectens. NCBI lineage: Eukaryota > Metazoa > Chordata > Ceratodontiformes > Protopteridae > Protopterus > Protopterus annectens. The sequence goes on from NC_056745.1 coordinate 459,031,046, forward strand.
GTGTAGCTCTGAGGGATTGGGATTTCTTTAAGTGTAGCATGTCCAACAGCTCTGGGTTTGACATGGCCTTGTATGTTGAGCAGAGATCACCTCTGAGTAGACAATATGCGACAGAGTATAGCTGGAGTTTTTTAAGGCAGTCAGCGTAGGGCATCTGCTTTAGGCCTGTGATTCTTTTAGTGAGGTATTTCTGAGGCCTTTCCAGTTGTTGCAGATGTCTTGAGAGGTACATACCAAATGGGGCGTTGTATTCTATAATGGGTCTAATGAGGGATGAGTACAGTGGGACAATGACCTCCTTTTTTCTGGATGAAAAGCCCTTCGTGCTGAGGTGTGCCACATAGAAGGATTTCCTGACTGTTGTGGCGATATGGTTATCGAAGGTGAGACCACTGTCCACCTGTGTCCCTAAGTCTCTTATCACACTTTCTGTGTTTAGTGTACTGCCACCTATATGGTAATTCATGGATACATGTTTTTTCCCAAAGGGGATAACAATACATTTCTTGGCATTGAGCTTGAGCCCATGGCTCTGGCACCAAGCATCTGTTTCTGTAAGGCCCTTTTGTAGAGTATCCACATCATTTGGGGATTCAATAATGGCTCCCAGTTTGCAGTCGTCTGCAAACTTTGTTAGCCAGAGTCCCTTAGTGTTGACCTGTACTTCAGAGAAGTAGATGCCACATAAGAGCGGCCCCAGGACTGAACCCTGAGGTACTCCACTTGTCACTTGTCTGGAGCTGGATTTGGAGTCGGCTACTTTTACAGTGTGGGTTCTATCAGTAAGCCATTTAGCAACCCATTGGGTGACATAGGGATTAATGCCCAACTTAGTAAGTTTATCTATGATTCCAGAGTGGGGGATGGTGTCAAAGGCCTTGGCAAGGTCTAGATAGGCTGTGTGGGCCACCTTACCCTTGTCCATGGCTCTGGAGACTGATTCAGAGAAGTCAATCAGGTTCAGGAGACAAGATCGACCCTTCACAAACCCAAACTGGGTGGGGTCCAGTGTTTGAAGGTTGCCAATGTCTTTGTTTATAAGTTCCATGATAATACGCTCCATGGCCTTGCAGATAAGGCTTGTCAGACTGATGGGACGGTAGTTTCCGGGATCCAAGGTGGATCCCCCCTTGTGGATTGGGATAACTGTAGCTCTGCGCCACTCAGTGGGCACGAAACCTGAGGTGAGGCTATGATTAAACATGACACTTAGGTGAGGTGCCAGTTCATATTGTAGTTCATGTAGCACACAGCCCGGGATGTCATCTGGTCCCATGGATGCTGTATTCTTGGCTTTAGAGAGTGCGTTTTGTACCTGTGTGGCTGTTATTACTGGAATTTGGCAATCTGGCAATCTTCCGGTATTGAGATGGGCCATTTAGGGGGTGAGAGGGGGGGGTGAAGTTGGCACTGAATCGATCTGCCAGGATATTGGCAATATCCTTCGGATCAGTATATTTAACGCCATTCTGTTTTAGCTCAGAGCAGATCTGAGCATTGCCATTTAGATTCTTGACATAATTATAGAATGCTTTGTGGTTGTCTTTGGAATCTTTGGCAATTTTATTTTTGTAACTAGCTTTGGAGGATTTTATGAGGCATCTCAGTTTCTTACTGAGGCTAGTAAGGGAGTTTTTTGCATCCTGGGATTTTCCTCTTTTCTGCAAAAGTTTCTTCCTTTTGTTGTAAAGTTTGTTTATGGCAGGGGACCACCAGATTGGCTTCCTTTTTTGGATGAGAGCATTTTGGTTCTATTTGGGATGGCACGATTCATGCATGAGTGGATGTGCTCGTACAGTGCCTTAGTGTAGGATTCAGCAGTTGAACTTTCAGTTCCCGTCTGCATGGGTGTCATGAAGTTTGTCACTTCTGACTTGAGTAGCATGAAGTTGGCTTTGGAGAAGTTTTTTATGGTGGTTTCTTTACTGGGGGGTGGGGGTGGGATGTGGATGTTAAGGGTGATTAGCTTATGGTACCTGATAAGGTCATACCTGTTTGAGTACATAAATTATTAATTCCAAAACTAAGCCTTTACAGAGATTCAGTATCACTAACTATATAGGGTCTAGTATATAAAGACCTTCTGTTTTGAAAAATAAGAAAGTGCTCCTCTTGGCCCCTTAACTGTATTTTTTTATAAGCCATTGCTGTGTTTTTTTAATGTTCAGTGGTTGAGAGGTATACTAAAAAGATTCTTTTGTTTCTGTATACTGACACTGTAATTGTTCCTTCAGCAAGTACGAGAATTATTGGCTATTTCCCCTTTTTTTCTTTCAAGCTCTGTTGTTATTTCATCACCACAACCACCCAAAAGTCTTTACCAGCCAAGTCTGATTTTCACAGGAAAGGTTGGCATGATGTCCTTCAAGGATGCATCTGCAGTCCTAACAAATGGGTTGTCCTGCCTCAGGCAGCCCTTCGGTCGGCCGGATTCCAAAGTCTGGGTCTGGCCTCGGCTGATGTCGCACTTCACCCGACGTCATCTCTGCTGGGGTATAAAGGCATCAGCCGACGCCATTTTCCTCAGTCTTTCTTGCCGTGCGGTGCCCGAAGCAGAAGCTGTTCGCAAGTGCCGGTCGGTCAGATCCAGAGATTTCTACTACCGAAGACTTCTAAAAAAGCTAAGTACCCCGTTGGGGACTCTTTCTTGCCTCAGCCGATGTCAGAAAAAGTAAATAATTGTTTAACTTGTGGGAAACAAATACCTCATAAGGATTTCCACTCTTACTGCCTTCCTTGCTTAGGTCCAGACCACAACGTATCAGCTTGTTTCGCCTGTGCTTCCTTCAACCGACGGACGCTTAGACGTCGGTCGGAGTTTGCAGAAGAGTTTTTTGGTCCCGCTTTTGCATATAAAATGCCGTCGGAGACTCCGACTACACAATTACCTAAAAAACGCAAGGAAAAGGACCGACACTTGCGGCCCGCGGTTTCGGCTGAAACCACGGATAGGCCTACCGCGAGTGTCTCGGTTTCGGCTGAAACCGAGTCCTCGGTTCTTCCTTCGGCTGAAAGCATGCCTCCGATAACCGAGGCCACACAGGCCATGGCTGAATCGGCTTCAGATATTACTGCTGCAGAAGCAGTCACCCAGGATTTGTCAGACACTATTCCTTTAGACATCTCTACTCCTGCACGTGGGGCTGCTAGACCCCCTGCTTCTATGTCTATCAAGGCCTTTTCCAGGGCTAAAGCAGCCAAAATTTCCAAGGCCTTACCTACTAAAGCTCCCTTTCACAGGCCTACTTCTAGTTCCCAGATACTCAGCCTTGCTGAGGACCTTATTTCTTTGATCAGGGGGTCCCAACCTCACCCAGACAGGGCCTCTCAACCCCCTGCAGATAAGAGGCCTAGGACTGAACCACCTGAACCTCTCTCTTCAGACTATTCCTCGGATGGCTCAGATTTATCTGACCATCAGGAAGGCCCATATTCACCTTATGAGGATTCTGTTGCAGAAGACTCCATACCTTCTGCTTCTCCTCCTGAAGAATTTTCCTTTGGGGAAACCCTACACTCAATGAGGGAACACTTCCAATGGCAGGGCCAGGAATTTTCAGATTCAAGGAAAAGGCTAAGGACTTTTTTTACATTTACCACAGCATAGGCCTTTAGCCATTCCTCCTGTACTATCTGTTGTTGATGATTCATATAATGATGCCAGTACTGCCCCTGATTCCCTTCCTCCAGCCCCTGCAAAGCCTGACAGATATTACAGGGTCCCGGACTCTCACCACCACTTGTATAAGGCTCATGTTGCAGACCCAGAAACCATTTCTCAGGGCCCTAAAGGTGTTGCAGCTGCCTCTGCCAAAAACCCTCTTCCCTCTGAAAGGGAATCTAGAGCATTGGAGAGATGGGGTAAAAAAGTTTATACATCTGCTACTCTTTCTGCCAGGGCCTTAAACTGTCAATTTCACATGATACAGTACCAGGAATTTTTATTAGACCAGCTAAATAAAAATTTGTCCTCTCCTGAACCTATAGACCGTAAGTCCCTTCAGGATTTGGTACATAACTCTCAGCAGGTCAGTAATCATTTTTTAAAATGTGGCTTTGATGACTGGAGGCTTCTTTTAGATCAGCTATGACTGGAGCAGTGATTCGAAGGCATGCCTGGTTAAAAGAGCAATCCTTACCAGACCATGTTAAGTCAAAACTCCTAGATGCTCCTATGGAGAAGCACAGTTTGTTTGGCTCCCCAGCACAGGAGGTTCTAAAGAAAGTGGAAGAAAAAGCAAAATCTGTTCAAACAGTTAAGGATTTTTTACAGGTCCAACCTCTGAGGTTTAGCAGGAATTGGCCCTCGAAAAATTGGTCCTTTCCAGACACATCCAAAGCACAGAGAGGCAGAAATAGACGTCCAAGAGGCAGAAACCAATCAAGAGGTGCCTACAGGGGTCGTCAATGGCAACCTGCCAACCAGAGAAGTGCTGCCACAGCTGCCACTACAACCACTTCCACAGGACAGACACAATGACTTGATTCTCATTCCGCCTACCAGGGAACAACTAGAAGCACCCTTGGGCGGAAAGCTAGCTTTATTTTCAGAAAACTGGCATTGCATTACAGGAGACAAATGGACTTTACAAACAATAGACAAGGGCTACAGGTTTCACTTCCACACTCTACCAAACAGGAGAGGAATGCCAAACCTTCCACCAAGCCAAAAAGCAGAAGCTCTAAAACAAATCATCAGTTTACTAAAGATGAGAGCAATAGAAAAGGTACCACCTATGGAGCAAGGCCAAGGATTTTACTCCAGACCATTTCTTGTACCAAGAAAAGAAAATCAATGGAGGCCTATTCTCGACTTGTCCGCACTGAACACATACCTCATTGTTCCAAAATTCAAAATGCTGACCCTCCAGCAGCTTCTTCCCATGCTGGGCAAGGAGTCTTGGCTGGTGACTCTAGATCTCAAGGAGGCATACCTGCACGTCCCTATATGACCAGATTGCAGAAGACACCTCAGATTTCTTGCAGGATCAGAGCATTATCAATTCTCAGCATTACCCTTTGGCTTATCTACTGCGCCCAGAGTATTCACGAAATGCCTGGCATCAGTAATTGCTCATTGCAGGCTTCAGGGAATTCAAATTTACCCATACCTGGACGACTGCCTAATACAAGCGGACAACAAGACAAAATTAATAAAGGATTTGGCCAATGTCATACACCTGTTGCAAGCCTTGGGATACACAGTCGACATTCAAAAGTCAAGGCTAGTACCATCCCAAAGGATAACATTTCTGGGTGCAGAACTGGATACAACAACTCAGATGGCTTTTCTCACAGAAGAAAAACAAAAGCAACTACCAGTCTATTTCATGGCACTAACAACACAAACTCAGCTTACGGCAAGGAAAATCCTGCAAGCCCTGGGTTACATGGCATCCTGCATAATATTGATTCCGCATGCCAGGCTGCATATGAGAAAGTTACAATGGTACCTAAGGAATGTATGGTCTCAACACAAGCACAGTCTAGAAGCCCAGATACCAATTATTCCATGCCTGAAGAAAGAATTCCTGTGGTGGGCTCAGGCCTGTCAGATAAACAGAGGATTGCCTTTCCACAAATCACATCCAAGCCAGACAATCACCACGGACGCCTCAGACCTAGGCTGGGGGGCACACATGGAAAACAAGTGTATACATGGCCTATGGTCCCAAGACCAGTTGAATCTTCACATAAATCTAAAGGAGATGCTGGCAGTGAAACATGCAGTCGAGGCATTCAGACCATTCCTCCAACAAGGACACCTGCTGATAAGGACAGACAACACCACAGTTATGTGGTACATCAACAAACAGGGAGGTACTCACTCATACCCGGATGGCAATGGACCTGTGGCATTTGGCCCTGAATCTCAACATTCATCTGCAGGCCAGATTTGTACCAGGGAAAGAAAATTCACAAGCAGACACCTTAAGCAGAACTACCACGGATGCTCACGAATGGATGCTGCATCCAGATTTCTTCAGAACCATAACAAAGAAATGGGGAATGCCAGAGATAGTCCTGTTCGCCTCCCCACACGACCACCAATTGAAGAAATTCTGCTCAAGAGTATACCACCCACTTGCCTGGAGGGTGGACTCTCTATCCTTCAGCTGGAAAAACCTGACAGCATATGCATTTCCACCTCTTCCTTTGATGTACAAAGTCCTACTGAAGATCAGAGAGGAACAGCCAAAGGTAATTCTGATAGCTCCGGACTGGCCAAGACAACATTGGTACCCGCTTCTGAGAAGCATGTCTCTGGCACACTCATGGCCTCTACCTCTATGCCCCTTACTTCTAACACAGAACAACTACAAGACCCTGCATCCAAACTTGAAGACACTGCAGCTAACTGCTTGGAATATCCCATGAAACAAAATCAACCAGATTTATCTCAGAGGGTTAAGGACATTATCCTGGAGGCTCGCAGACCCTCCACAAGGAAAACATACTCAGCCAAATGGAAAAGTTTCCTCATTTGGAGTGCAGCAAAGGGAGAAAATGCCTCAATGGCAAACATAGCACACATCTTGTAATACTTAGCAGAACTGTTCAACAATGGCCTGTCCTACTCCTCCATTAAGATTCATGCATCAGCAATTTCAGCAGAGTACAACATGGATCCTCCTGTCTTCTCTCACCCTCTACTCAGGCAGTTTTTGAGGGGAATCAAAAACGTAAAGCCTCCAAGGAAGCCACCTCTGCCTGCATGGGATCTCAACTTTGTGCTGGAAAAATTAACACTTCCTCCTTTTGAACCAGCAGCAGCAGCAGACTTACAGTTCTTATCGTGGAAAACTGCATTCCTGCTAGCAATCACTTCAGCAAGAAGAGTATCTGAATTACAGGCATTAATGGCAGTACAGCCTTTCCTTATCTTCCATCAGGATAGAGTGTGTCTGAGAACCAATCCTACTTTTATGCCAAAGGTGGTCTCCAGGGTATCCTTGAACCAAGCTATACATTTACCTACATTCTTCCCCAACCCACAGAACAGGGAGGAAAGACTACTACACACCTTGAATGTGCACAGACAACTACGCTACTACCTGGACAGAACTAAAACCAGCAGAAAAACTGACAAGCTTCTGGTAGCATATGCAACAGGAGTGCAAGGAAAAGCAATTTCAAAACAGACAATCTCAAAATGGATAGGAAATTGCATTAGATTCTGCTACTCTTTTCATGGAAAGACAACTCCTGAACATATCAGGCCTCATTCCACAAGAGCTACAGCCACCACTACAGCTTTCCTATGAGGAGTGGCTACCAAAGACATTTTAGAAGCTGCTACTTGGAGCTCCGTGCATACATTTGCCAAGCATTATAATCTTCCTTTATACTCCAGATCCCGAGCAGGTTTTGTAACTGCTGTTTTGCAAGGGATCTTAACTACACCATCATTATCTTAGTGCCTCCTCCCCCAGTTTGGCTATGGTACTCTACCCATTTGTTAGGACTGCAGATGCATCCTTGAAAGACATAGTACAGTTTTGTACCTACCATAAATGTAGATGTCCGATAGGTATGCATCTGCAGTCAGGATTACCCACCCTCCTTCCCCTCTGTGGTATTCCTAGGGTACTTACCCCACTTTTAGCTAGCTGGGGGAATCTATTATGGTGTATTTGTTTGTATATATATTTTGCTCTCTATTTTTTGGAATTATCTGCATTTATCCAAATTTAGCCTTCCTAGAGGGCACCTGGCATCTGGGGCAAGAAACACTGAGGAAAATGGCGTCGGCTGATGCCTTTATACCCCAGCAGCGATGACGTCGGGTGAAGTGCGACATCAGCCGAGGCCAGACCCAGACTTTGGAATCCGGCCGACCGAAGGGCTGCCTGAGGCAGGACAACCCATTTGTTAGGACTACAGATGCATACCTATCGGACATCTACATTTATGGTAGGTACAAAACTGTACTTTTACTGTTCTCTGTTTGGAGACAGAGCTTTTACTGAAGCACATAGAGATGTTCTTTTTTATCCTGTTTTTATGTATGACTGTAATGAATCTTTGTATATTTTTAGATACCAAGACAAACCATATTATGAACACTGCAGGAAATAGTCCAAGTTTATTGATAGAAGTGTGTTAGATTTTTTGGCAGATTAAATTTAATGCAACTCTTCCTCCCAGACTAAATAAAAGACTATTAATACTTTATTAAAACGTAAGTATATTTTGTAGATGTTTTCATGTACACTGTGTTTACAAATAGGGCTTTTGCTTTCTATGTTTATAACATACACATTTTTGAATGTTTTTATACTTGTGGTTAATGTTATAGATCATGTTTTAATTATGCATTTTATTCTAAGTATTACATGAAATTATTATTCATTTCTTTTTTCCTTCTTTTATTCATTGTTTCAAGTGTTCATTTGAGGTAACTGTTCTGTTATATGCAGTAGTTGTTTGGAGGAAGTGACATCTTTGACTAAATAATGTGATCTAAGCTTTCCTTATTTAATGACCAGGAAGTTCTGGTAGTAGGTTTTCTGATGAAGTCCTGTAATAACTGCGATGAAAGCACTAATAAACTTGCACTATCTCCTGTAACATTCCTAATGTGGTTTGTTTAGTTTTTTGGGACTTTTTACTCATTAATTCGTATATTTTGTCTCATGTTTGGATATTTTTGTATGAATAAGCGAGACCATGAGAGAAATTTCATTTAGTAATGCAGTCTATTTTTGGGATAGGATGGCTGCATACCTCTCAAATGCTATGATTTTTAGCCCTCGTATGTAGTCCTACTCCTCCTAGACTTACTGATTTCCTAATAGTCAGACCTCTGTAGGAGCACATACCTGATTAAAGGAACAAAACATGTTTGCCACTAACTGTATAGGGTCTAGTATATGAAGACATTCTAGTGTGAAACATCTGAAATTGCTCCTCTTTCAAAACCTTCTGCTATGATTTTTAAAGGTCAGTGCTTTGACTTTTAATGCTCAGATAAGTCTGATTTTATAAATCAGTTTTCAGCAGAGATTATTACTCATAGATGGGGACTGGAATTTGATTTGTAGAGGTGAAGATGTGTCTGAGGGGGTCCAAAAGAGAAAATATAACAGAGTAGTGTAGATGCTTAAAGAAATTTATGAAAATGTTTGGCATGGAAGATGTCAAATCAGTAGTAGGAGTTCATAATGAATTTACATATTATTTCCAAAGAGACAAAAATTGGGCTACGCTAGACAGAACTTGCATTTCACAGGAACATGTGCATTTAATTGAATGTTTTGATATGCATCCAATAACTATTTCAGATCATGTGCCAATAATAACTGAAATAAAAATGCTGGGAAATGAAATAAAAATGAGACACTGGCACTATCCCACCTATCTGTTGAAAAGAGAGGAATTTAAGGAATGGGTAGTAGAAATAATTTGGTAGTTATTAGAGAAGACAAGAACTTCTGAAAATATAGCTAGGGAGTGGGATAAAATTAAAGTGGCGTTTAAAAATAGGTAGAAGTAAGAGAGAGATATGGTTAAGAAGTAATGAGGATTATTCAGAGGGACTGACAAATGTTGAATAGGGGGAATCTCACAGAACAAGAGGAGGAGCAATTGCAGAATGGTAAGCAGAAAATAATGGATTACCTTGATAATATGCATGAGTTTAGAAAGATTGCTGTTAAGCAACTGTTTTTTGATGATAACGCCAGATCACAACAACTTTTAGCACAACGACTCAGGCAACAAAAAGCAGAAGGGGTTGTCGCCAAGCATAGGGGGCCTATGACAAGGAAGGAGATCCTGTAGAGGTACTAGACATATTTCAGAATTTTTATGAAAGTCTGTATAAAGCAGAGAAATATGGAGATCAAAAAGGTACAAATGGAAATGTTTATGGAAGAATTAAATAAGCCAAGGTTAGAAGTAGATGAGGCTCATTTACTAACTGGATAGGAGTTGAGATAAAATTGGTGATGTATAACCAATCCACAAGAAAATCCCCAGATTAGATGGTATTCCTGTGGAAGTTTGGAAGTTAGGAGGGACACAACTGATAAAGATCTGGAAGGTTTTATTTAAACAGTATTGTAAGAAGAGGAGAAACACCAACATCCTGGAAGAAAGTGGTGTGGCTGTAATACCTAAAGAGGGCAAAGACCCGTCAGATCCAGCTTCATGCTGGGCCATTTCAATCCTAAACCATGATTATAAAGTGTTTATGTCTATAATCGCTAAAAGAATGGCAAAGGTGATGCCAACATTGATAGATATTATCAATGTGGTTTTGTAGAGGGGAGGCAAACATTTGACAACATTAACTAATGATCCAGATGGAATTTAAATGTAAGAAAATACTACTGTTGGTGGGTCATGATGCTGTGAAAGCATTTGACAGAGTAAACGTGGAGTTTATGAGCAGGGCAATGGAATCATTTGCATTCCCTGATAAAATTATAAGTTTGATTACGAGGATTTATGAGAGATCGGAGGCAAAACTTAAAGTGGGTGGGTGCCTCTCTGATCATTTCTCTTTAAGCAGGGGAACCGGGCAGTGGTGTCCCCTTTGTTATTTGCACCATATTTAGAACCATTGACTAAGAAAATGAGAGGCTCAAATTCAAGGATATAACTGATATAGTAGTCAAGAAAAGCATGCTCCCTTTGCAGATGATGATATTTTATTTAGCATTTGATTATTGGGAAAGTCCGACTGGGTCAGAGCCCATTTTCAGTGGAGGCCTGGGGATGAATGCTCCAGACGCATGTCTTCAGAATGTGGGAGGAAACCCGTGCACTGGAGGAAACCCATGTGAAGGCAGGGAAGACATGCAGACTCCATACAGAAGGCACCCCAGCCAATAATCAAACCAGAGAACCTCTTGCTGTGAGGCGACAACGCTAACCGCTGCTCCGCCCATACCCGATAAAACCAGAAAAGGACATTTTATTGTTGAACATTTTAAGACAGTTTCACATCTTTTCAGGATACAAAATTAATGAAACTAAAAGAAAGGCAGTAGCTGTAAATTATGTACCCACACAAGAATTGGTTCAGCAATATCCATATTTATGGGAACATGATAAAATGAAGTACTTAGAAGTATGGATTAAAGTGATTCTGGTGTGGCAGCTAAGGATATGTGGGAAGAAACTAAACAAAAGCTAATACAAAAAAATGAGAAATTGGAAAAACTGTGATATGGATAGCAAGACGCAAGCAGTTAAAATGTTTGTAGTCCCTTTAATTTTATACACAGGTCAGACATGTTTTTATCAACCAAAGGAGAAGTTATGGATAGCAGTAAAGAGCTGAAAGATTTTATCTGGGAGGGGAAGACAGCAAGAGTCAAGTGAGGTAAGATGATTCTCCCACTTGAACAAGGAGGTTTGGGGTTACCTGATTTGAAGGGGTATTTCAGAGCTACACAGTTAAGGGTCTTATACATAGCATAAGCAGAAACCTCTAATTCAGAGTGGAAAGAGATGCTGATGAAACTCAAGAAACAAGGAGAGACTGGAATTTTGGATGCAGATCCTTAAGGAGAACAATAACAACCAGAGTATTATATTCATTAAGTAGCAGAAAGTATTCTAAGAACTAAGCCAATACGGGAATGAAGAAAGGAGATTCTGCCAATAGGGATGACTGCAGTTAGGGATACAGACAATAGGCAAGAGGGGGATAGAATTTATTGGAGAAAGCTGGCAAAAGAACCAAGATATTGAGAGGAAATAATTAGAGAGGGAAAGGTAATAGAATGGGAAGAGGCCAAGAATTTATTTGGACTGCAGGCTAGAGACTGATTTCTCTATCAAGGATTGATATCAGAATATAGGCAAAAAGAAAGAAATAGGGGGATCCTAAGCAAAAGACCAGCAGTGACCAAGAGTTTTTACTAGAATCTAGAAAAGAAGCTGTTAAAAAAGGAATAATTAGTAGAACATGTAAAATACTGCATTATAACTATAAGAATCAATTAGAGGTGGTTTGAAGGGATCGGGAAGAGAGATTGGCTAAGCAGTTTATAAAGAAATAATTGTAGGATATATGTATGCCTCTCAAGTATGCAACAAAGTCTAGAAGATTTAGGATCTTTGCTTTGAAATATTTACATAGGTATTTTTATACCCCAAGTGCACTCCAAAATTGTTTTGTTCAGGTAGACAGCAAATGTCGGAGGTGTGATGGGGAAGAAAGATAATTGGAAACACATTTTCTGGCAGTGTAATGAGCTGGCAGACTTTAAAGATTCTCTGCAAACTGCTGTGTTAGAGATACTGGGTGAGCAAATTGATGTAACTAAGTAAATTATTTTTTGAGCTATGATGTAGAATAGGAATCGCCTAGACATAGTAAGGCCTTGCTGAGTCTAATTGTGGTGGCTGCCAAAAAGCAATTACTAGAAAATAGAAATCAAAGTCTAAACCAACTTTACTAGAAGTAGTGAATATAGTAACAGAGGTAAAACAGCTGGAATTGGGATCTTTAGAAAAGGATAGGAGCAAATTACACAGAAGAAATGGGAATTGTGGAAACAGTACATCATGGAAAGGAGGAACAAGGTATAAAGGAAGACAGGATTTGAATGAGCTATGTAATGTTTGACAATGACGGGATAGATTATAAATGATGTATAATGTTTGCAACTAAAATTATGTCTATATGGTTTGTGATGTGTAATGTTTGTAGCTAAAATTGTCAGTATGGTTTGTTTTCATTTATATCAATATACGGCCTGCGTTGTGTGATAATTTAATAAAGATGTTTCTTGTTTAAAAAAACAAGTCTGATTTTATAAAGCAGGCACTGACAGGATTGCAGTTCTCTGGAGGCAAAGCCTTTACTGAAGCAATTCTTTTCAAGACATATGGTGTGATGAGATTTACAGAGATGTATTAATTATACTCATTTGTTTCTGGCAAAGGGAGAATTGCATCCTTGTAAAATCATGTTAATCTGGGCCGAGGTGGAGCTGGTTCATCTAGTGTCTACTGTTGCTCTGTCATCTAGTACCCCTCAACTTGAAGAGAGAACATTTTATTTATTTATTTTGATCTGACACTCCTCACATCTCTGCTGTGGAGTGCCATTTTCTCTGCAGCAAAAGAAAGAAAAATTAAAAAAACACAAACTTGTAGTTGCTGCAACTTTTATACCACATACAAACTACTGAAGCAAGTGTTTAAGTCCTCACAGTAAAAGCAGTATTGGAATTAATTTCCATACCTGCTTTTGAGTGCAGATACAGAAGCGAACGCAAATATTGCACTACTGATCAAATGCCGTGTAGTGATCATGCCCCTTAACACCTTGCACCTGGGGTGGCTTGCCCTCCTTCACCCCACACTAGCTTATGCTACTGAGTCTGGATGTATATCATATCTTTTTGAAGAGATGTTACATTTGCTTTGTACAAATGTCAGTTTTGAGGATATATTCAGAAAAGAAGTTAGAGCCTGTTGTTGTTTGTCTGCTGCCTAAACAGGGAATGTGGTATATAAACAGCAGAGCCACTGAATTTGATACAGATAAATAAAGTGTAAAACTGTGAAATGTTTGTTTTACTAGTGCTTTTCTGATTTTTAAACTCTTGCTGACTGCATTGAAACATGCTTGGTGGGGTGTTACAATGTTCTGATTTCTGCTGTGTTTTCTTCTGTTGACTTGACAGTGTGATTTCATTTTCAGAGAAAATTATTCCTAGGACACTGCTTTCATGCATGAAAAAATATACCCCACCTGTTTTCACTGTATCCCATACATCTGTAGTTTGTGTAAAAACATTACCCTCCATATGCAGTATTTTTTGCATATAACAAGCAGCTGCTACTGTTTATGCCATCCACAGTTAGTAGCAAATCTTTTTGCTAAACCAAATGTCTCAAAAGTCACTTCACAGAAATATTCTGTTGCCTATATGTTTTAATGCTGTAAGTACAGTATTTCAATCCCTGTAGCTACTGACTCATAACTTCTCTATGCAACTTCTTGTAATCCATTACGCCTCTGACTTCCTTTTGATCATCAGCTGGTATTTACTCCTCCAGTTTTAAGTAAGACATTTACATTTTCTGCACTTACATTTTCCTCCCCTTGTGACTGCATATCACTGCATTCCACCAAGCCCATAAAACTGACAGTCGTCACCTGGGCATCTTTCTTCCATGTTCCTCACTAAGGCGGAGTTACCAGTCCACCTTCTTCAATTACCATAATTTCCAAAATGTTTTTCTTGTCAGCATTTTCATTCTCTTCAGCAGTATTACTTTACAAACTCTGATCAGACAGAGCAGCAGAATGTGAATTAATATACAGATGTTAAGTTGTCAATCTCGCCTTCATTCTTGCTTGATGGGTTCGGAGCCGATCCTCGGCTCCGACTCGGCACTTGCTAAGCTCGAGAGTCACTTTTACCAGCTCGAGGCAGCCCCATATCCCATGATGCAAGGCGGGAAGTACCCAGATCTCGTTTGCCGCTTCGCTGATGAGGTCCTCCTTTTACCAGCTCCTGGTAAGTGATTTAGATATTACTGTTTTAGCCCCCTTTTCAATTTAAAACTTTATTTTTTAACGTTTATAGTTTAAGCCCCTTTCTGACTAGAAAATCCCTCACTCCTTTATATTTTTAGTCAGGCCTTCTCCCCTCCCATCCCCCCCCCCTTGTTAGGGTGTGTGTGTGTGTGTGTGTGTGTGTGTGTGTGTGTGTGTGTGTATTAGAGGTTAGTTGTCTGACTATTTTGGGATAACTATTTCTTGGGACTGTGTTGTGTGTGTGTTGTTACAACTATGTCCAAGGAAAGGGTCTCAGGCTTTAAGAAGTGTGACTCGTGCTGTCAGAAGATGTCTCTGACAGACGGTCACACTTCTTGCTTATACTGCCTGGGACCTCTCCACCTGCAGGACTCCTGTGCAATATGTCATTCTTTTAGCCAGAGAGTCCTGCAGGAAAGGAGAAACAAATTGATTTTGAGGGGCCTTCTTAAACCGGAGGGCTCTCCGGCTAAGTCGGCCCTGACTAAGACTTCCAAGGCCCAGGCTTCTGTCTCTAAGCCTGCGGCCTCGGTTCCGACTCTTTCAGAGTCGAGATCGTCTCCGGCTGGAGATACTGGTTCGGTCACATCGGTGTCGGCTCCGACCACCATGTGGCTCAGGCTTCGGTGTCGGCGCCGACCGGCTCCGACACCGTTACTTTTATGTCTGTATCGGCTCCGGCCGGAGCCGATGCATCGAGACCTTCTGTCGGTGCCGAAAAGTTGTCGGCTCCGACGGCATCCATGGTTTCGTCGGCTCCGATGGTTCCTTCGAGGAAGGGGTCCAGTTCCCCTTCCTTGGAACCGATACTTTCGGCTCCGGCCTCTCCTCTCCTCTCGGAACGGAGCCATCGGAGCCGATCATCCAGGTCATCCAGGCTTTCTGACCATGATTTAGAGAGGGTGGTCAGTAGATTATTAAAATCACAGGCACTGGCCCAGATGCTACATAGTCCGTCTCAACAGACGACTATTAGTCCACACCCCCTTGCAGTTCCTCCTTCGACTCTACCTCAGAGTTTGGAGCTGGAGTCTTCGGGAATGGTTTCTGCTATGGCTGAGGGACAGATACCCCCCCTTTCTGCTCCCTCAGCCTCTACTCTTATCTCCTCTTCGAGACCTTCCTTAGAGGGATTCGGTGGTCGGGCTTCCCTGGTCTCCTCCGAGGAGGTGAGTGGCATTGGACCCTTGTCCGACCCCACTCTTCCCCTTGGAGCCTCGGCCTTGGTGAGCTCGGCTCCGACATCTGCCTCGGAGCCTTCCTTTTCGGTGGGCCCTGGAGTTTCCTGGTTCTTCGGAACGGGTTCTCTCAGACCTCCCTGGCGGGGGAGCCTTTGAGGTGATGAAGAGTGTGCTAGCCACTGGACTCAGCCAGCAGTCTGTTCCCTTAGCTCCTCCCTCTACGGTGCCTGTCGATATCTCTGCCATCTGTCTTGCTCCCGGACCCAGAGATCCTCCACCTCAGGTTTCCCCACTGGGTGAAGTAGTACAGGATCCCACAGCTGCAGGGGCTCAGGAAAAAATTGCTTCGCAGCTAGGAACCCTTAATTCTATTGCTAACTCCTCCATGCGACTGATATCATATGCAGCAGATGGAGCGAGTAGGGCCGCAGGTACAGGTGTGGCTCTTAGACGCCAAGCCTGGATGCGGCTCTGTAATTTTGCAGATCCCTTTAAGGCGTCCTTCACAAATTCTCCCTTTGATGGGTCAGCTTTGTTTGGCCCTCAAGTGAAGGAAACATTGACCAGGTGTGAGCAGGACGGCAAGACTCTTTCTGCCGTAGGGGTCCGTTTTTCCACCCCTTCTAGACCTTACCCTAAGGGACAGAAGGGTGGCAAAATGTGGTTCCGCAAATCCCAAGGAGTCACGCCAGATTCACGTGGTCAGTTTACCCCTAGAGGCAGAGGGGGTAACAATAACAGATGCCGCCCTAGAGGCAGAGGGGGTCCACAAAACCAGGGAAGCAGAGAGCCTCTCTCTGACAAGCCCTTTCAGCATCCCTGAGGTGTTGCCCGACTGTCCATCCTTGGAGGCAGTCGGGGGAAGACTATCGCTGTACCCAGAAGCCTGGCTTTCCCTAACTCAAGACAGATGGGTACAGTCGATCATATCCGAGGGTTACAAAATTCCTTTCGAGGAAACTCCCTTCTCTCACTCAAATTCCCTTCCAGATGTACCACCCGGTCTAAGGGAAATTGCAGAGTTAGAAGTTTTAAAACTTCTACAAAAAGAGCCATTCAGCCAGTTACAACAGACCATTCAGAGCCCGGAATCTACTCAAGGTTCATTTTGGTCCCCAAAAAGACGGGAGACTGGAGACCAATATTGGATCTCAGCAGACTCAAGAAGTCTGTGAGAAAGACAAGATTCCGAATGGTCACACTTCAGTCAATTCTGCCCTTCTTACACAAGGACAACTGGATGTGCTCAATAGATCTTCAGGATGCGTACTATCACATAAAAATTCACAGACGCTCCAGAAGGTTTCTCCGCTTTCGGCTGGGGTCCAGTCATTTCCAATTCAGAGCCCTGCCATTTGGTCTCACTACAGCCCCCAGAGTGTTCACCAAATGTATAGCAGTGGTCACAGCTCACCTGAGACGTCAAGGATTCCAGGTGTTTCCGTATCTCAACAACTGGCTCCTTTCAGCCACCACCAGGCATCAGCTTCTTCAAGCCAGGGATTACACAAATCTTTGCACTCAATTGGGCATCTCGATCAACTACGGAAAATCCTCCTTATTGCCCTGCCAGTCTATTACTTTCATAGGCGCAAACTTAAACACTGTTCGGATGTCAGCTACCCTCACAGACCAAAGAATCTTAGATATTCAAAGTCACGTGAGGATCATCCTAGCCAGCAAGAAAGTACAAGCCAGAATGGTTCTGAAGGTGTTGGGTCTCATGGCTGCGGCCATTACCCTTCTTCCCCTGGCCCGCTTCTATATGCGCCTTCTTCAATGGATGTTGTTCACTCAGTGGTCTTACCAACAACTTCCGATGCGTCACCAAATACTGGTGACACAGATTTGCAAGAATCATCTTTCTTGGTGGATTACCTCTCCCCAGATTCACCAAGGCAGACCCTTTGTACCCCCAACCCCGGTAGCCACTGTCACTACGGATGCCTCCCTGATCGGGTGGGGGGGCATTATCAGGGCAGGATGGTTCATGGGACGTGGCAACCGTTCGAATACCACCTGCACATAAATGTCCTAGAGATGAGAGCAGTGCTTTTAACGTTGCAAGCCCTCAACGACTTTATTCTACTGGGGACAATTGCAGTCCACACAGACAACATGTCTGTAGTATGGTATATCAACAAACAGGGCGGAACCAAGTCCTACCCCTTGTGTCGAGAAGCGCTCAGACTTTGGCAATGGGCGATCTCCTCTCATCGGTTTCTGGTAGCAACGCATATCCCTGGGAAAACCAACATTTTAGCGGACAGATTGAGCAGAGATATTCTCATGCCTCACGAGTGGTCTCTCAAACAATCTATAGTGGAGGAGATTTTTCTAGAATGGGGCCGCCCATGTTGCGATTTTTTTGCTACTCCCCAAAACAGCAAATGCCCAGACTTCTTCTCTCTGCCAGGCCATCCCCCCAGAGACGCTCTGACCCAGGATTGGCCCCAGGGACTTCTTTATGCCTTTCCTCCCTTTCCTCTGATTCCACAGGTAATCCAGAAAGCCACCGTTTTGAGAGCCAAAATGATTCTCATTGCTTCTTATTGGCCTCGACAAATTTGGTTTCTGTTCCTCCATCGTCACCTTTTGGTGCAGCCGTGGCATCTGGACCCAGTGCCAGACCTTCTGATTCACCAATCGGGTCAGCTGCACCGGTCTATTCCTTCTCTCAACCTCACAGCATGGTTGCTCCACTTCCTTCCTTAGCCAGGCTTCCTATGATCTCTAATCCCGTTAGAGACATCATAGTAGCTTCCTTAAAATCCTCTACTAGGAGGATTTATACTAGCAAATGGAAACGTTTTTCTTATTGGGCAAAAGCCAAAAATATTGATCCCTTCACTGCTCCAGTACAAGCAGTTTTGGATTTCTTAGTGGAAATTTTTCACGCGGGTTCCTCTTCTTCCACGGTCAAAGTTCAGTTGGCTGCTATCTCGAACTATCATGTCGGGTTCGCAGATCACAACATTATGTCCCACAGGCTTTGTAGAGCCTTCTTGAAAGGAATTTTTCTCCTGAAACCTCCTATCAGGAGTCCTCCTCCTCAATGGGACCTAAATTTAGTGCTGACATCCTTGATTCTTCCTCCCTTCGAGCCAGCTGTTTCATGTTCCCTGAAATTTCTTTCATGGAAAACTTTATTCCTGGTTGCTATTACATTGGCTAGGAGGGTGTCTGAACTTCATGCTCTATCTGTTCGCCCCCCCCTATTTAGTCTTCCACAAAGACAGAGTATCATTGAGAACTAATCTGACCTTTTTACCTAAGGTCGCCTCAAAGACTAATTTGAATCAGGCTATTGATCTTCCTGTATTTTTCCCAAACTACTCAAACAGATCAGAACAAAAATTACATTATCTTGATGTTCACCGCCAACTCAGATATTATTTGGACAGAACAAAACAATTCAGGAAATCCGATCAGCTCTTTGTTTCTTATGCTAATAACAAGAAAGGCCTTCCTGTTTCAAAAGTGACCTTATCTAGATGGCTTTCTTCTGTCATCTCTGAAATTTATCAGCTCAGGGGAAAACAGCTGTGCTCGAAACCTAAGGCGCATTCAACCAGAAGCTTAGCCACTTCCACAGCTTTTCAAGCTAGACTTCCATTAGACACTATTTGTGCAGCAGCTACTTGGGCCACTCCTCATACATTTGTTTCCCATTACAAATTGGATTTGGCCTCCAGGGACAGAGCCAGTTTTGGCTCTACAGTTCTCAAGAGTCTGTTCCATTGAGCCACCCAGGATAGAGGTGCTAGGGACGCGGTCCCATCAAGCAAGAATGAAGGTGAGATTGACAACTTAACATTGAGAAGTTATGTACCTACCATAACGTTCCATGTTAGTTGTCTTCTCTCGCCTTCTTTCTTGCGACCCTCCCTCCTTCCCCCAGGCCTGGACAGACTTTTCTGTCTACTGGGAATTATGCTTCTGAAGACCATACAGTGCTGGTCTTCCTACCATCCTTCAGGCCTTTTTCTCTCCTTCTTTCTTCCTTTTGGAAGTTATTTATGCTAGGTGCTATTGCCTATTGTCATCAAACGAGATCTGGGTACTTACCGCCTTGCATCATGGGATATGGGGCTGCCTCGAGCTGGTAAAAGTGACTCTCGAGCTTAGCAAGTGCCGAGTCGGAGCCGAGGATCGGCTCCGAACCCAGCAAGCAAGAAAGAAGGCGAGAGAAGACAACTAACATGGAACGTTATGGTAGGTACATAACTTCTCATTTCTGAAGTAAGAGGTCTATGATTCTATTACTTCTAGTGTCCTCCATCTTTGATTTTCCTGTCCTTCTGCTAAGAACAAACCTCTGCCACTATCTAGGGAAATGAGTACAGAAGTTTAAATTATTAGTGTCCTAATAAGTAAAAATGCCACCCTGGGCTTCCCCTGAAAAGAAGCCACAGGCCTAGTGAGACTGACCAGGTGTACAAATGATGGGAGAAAAGTAAAACTCTTGCTGTGCTTACATAAGCCACAAGCGGGATTTCCAGTGACTGTTGCTTTTCAAATCTTGGAACGTTTTCTGGTTTCCATAGTTGTATTCCCAGGGCAGACAAGGAAAAATTCAGATGCCAGGGTCTGAAAAAACAGAACTCTCCTTCACTCACATCTCCAAGTAAATTAGACTTTCTAACAATACACACTTTTGTACAGCCAAGAAGCAAGCCTATTTTAATTTTAAAACTGTAAGATATTTTCATAGCGGCAAATACAATTATATACAACTTTATACATTTTCCTTTACATATTGCAGTAAGCTGAAAAGGCAGATGTAATGCAACTTCTTTTATATTAAACTCTTGTCAAATAAAAATTGTAGTAGTTTAACGGATGAGTTCATTTCTTATGCATTTTTATTTTGAAAGAGCAGTAATATGTTCTTTGTGTATCATACCTTTTCTTGGCAAGTCTAGCAGTCTGTAATTTGTGATTTGATATGAAGATCTTCCTTTATGAAATGAGGATGATATGGGAAACAAAGTATCCAAAAACTGTTTTAATAGTACTTTGTAAGATAAGCAAAGCTTTAATCTCATTCAGGTGGATACAATTCACTGAAATTTGGAGGTAAAGGGGTTTGAACTAAAATAAAGTAGAACTCTTGTTAAGCTTGTAAGAGAGGATCTGCAGAAGGTATTTTGTCTTCCTTTAACCTATAGGACTTGGCGTGTTGTGCACACACAACTCATCAGATAAACTCTGCCAGGCTACTTCTGCACTAGTATCAGCACCTGTCTTTCTCCTCTAGCTCCATTTCCTTCCTACAATGTTACATATTTTGATAGATTCCACATAGCCTCAGGCTGCTGGCTGCAATTCAATTGCTTTTGCAGTGTCTTTATTGGGTTTGCATGAGTATAAGCTCCATGACTTTTGGTGTCTCCTCTATTTTCAGTAGCTAATTCATTTTGATAGTTAACTTCCTTGAAATTTAGTTGCCAGTGCACATTCTCTTTCATTTGGTATTACTGCCTGGTTGTGTTATGGCTTGGGCTGTCTTTGCTGTCATCTGATTCTGTGTGTGTGTGTGTGTGTGTGTGTGTGTGTGTGTGTGTGTGTGTGTGTGTTAGTTCAGCAGACAGATTACTTATGCCGGCAGTCATAAGTGTATGTAATGTTAGGGGAGCAGCATCTTTGTGAACTGTAATGACCAATGCACTAGCGTCGGTCAGCTTACTATTAGGATAAGGAAAAGGCAACGTTGTGCTTTTTGTAATGCAGAAAATCAAAAGTCTTTGCAATTCCCTTGTAGGATTTTGGAAAATGTCCAAAGACTGTTCTTTTGAGTCTTCATCTAGCTTTCCATTTAAGTCTGACTAAATCTTCCATGTTTAAGAAAACTGTTAGGCCGGCAAAATTTATTGAACAGTTTGCTAAGGTCAAAATTATTAAGCCAGATTGGAACTTTGTCTTCCTGTACAGGTTTTCAGAGTTCAGACTGCTGCTTTAGAAGAATATTGACACATTTGTGCTGTTTTGGTGAAGGCAACTTTGACAGTAGGTCTATCTTCTCTTTCTGTACCAAGTCTCTTTGACAGCAGGTCCATTTACAGCAGGTCCGTCTTCTCTTTCTATACCAAGTCTCAAGGACGATTTTGTTCTCCTCCTCAGTATGGAAGTGCCCAGATTTTCTGTTAATTGTGCAGATTTATGCAAGATGATTTTGGAACTTCAGCATAGACATTCAGTTACTGCTCCTCCCCTTTCTTAGTCCTTTGATAGGCATTAGGGTGTCTTGAATGTGTCTGAGTATGGTTTTCAGTGGGCACAGGTAATTCAGACAGTCTGCATGTCAGGTGCCAGCACACCATCTAGGGAGCTGACACTTGCCTCTTCCTTCAAGCTATCTAATGTTGACTAAGTTAGTGCTGGTCCAGCCAGTATTAGCTCTGACCCCTTTGTTGCTACATGCTCTTTTCTTGATACCACCTGCATTGGTTTCTACATTGAACTCCGCACTGGCATCACATATCCTGTGTCAGCCCCTTTAGCTGTGTTTCAGAGATCAGTGGGGAAAGAAGCTGGATTTCGTGCAGGCCTGCCCTGTAATGGGTAGGACAATCAATGCTTGCAGGCCCAGGATGTGTAGACTTGTCTTCTCTAAACAGTGATGTATTTGTTACAAAAGACAGGGTCTCCCCTTATCATAGGAGGTTAGTAGACTAACTTTCCCTAGAGCTCTTACAAGCCTAGCCATGTTTATCCCGAGCTGCCCCAATGTTTGGTGGTTAGGTGAGTGAAGTTCACATAGGTGTAAGGGTCTATGGTAGTTAATACCATCTTCCTCTGTCTAGGAGGGACATGAGCAACACCCAGGAGTGAATTTGCAGTTTCCCATCCATTGATCTAGGTTGTGTTTGAAGAGGGTCAGAGGGTCAGGGAGGGGCTCTGTTTCATGTGAATTGGAAGCTTATTCCAGAGAAGTATCAAATGAGTTATGTGTCCCAGGAAGGGAGCCTGCTTCTTTGAGGTGGCTTTTTTTTTCTGATACAGATTCATAAGAGCTCTCCTGACTGCAGAAAGACTACAGGCTGGTGGTGGTCATGGTAAACTTCTTCCTTTGTGATTTTGCCCTTGGTTGATAATATCTGATGCTTTTATAGTACCTGGGACAATTCAGATATGATAGATGTTTTTTCGATCACCACCAGATTGCACTGTTTGAGCAGACACCCCTAATCAGGTGTTATAGTTCAAGCAGTTGTAAAGAGAAATCATTCTCACCAGTCCTAGGTATTTCATTTACCTGGCAAGGAGTCCAGGACTTTGGATGCGTACCTTCACTTCCTATACTTGGTGCATTCAGGTTATGCATGTGCACTACTTATTTATTTTATTTATCTGCATTTGTTTTCCAAGAAAGTCCGACTGGGGTACTGCAGTGCTTGATAACACAGAATAGTGCATTTGTAAAACAAAATTCCAGTCCAGGCATAATTAACAGTGAAAAGCTGAGTGAGTGATGATTATTGAAACTACATATAATGGAACATTGTGGCATGTATGTGCAAACTTTGAACCAAGAGACTGTTTATATAGAGGTAATGTAGGTGATTTTATATATGGAGGCTGATTGGTCTTGTGATAAAGAGGAAGTGTAAAAGAGTCAAAGCAGTGCTGATTTTGTAGAAGGTCAGGATGCAGTCAGTTGCAGGTAACATATGTTCATATAGTTTACATTATATGCCATTAGAGAATTCCTGTATAGATGAGTAATGAGATGTATATTGCTGAGGGGTTTCTTCAGGGACTTGCAAAGAGAAGTTAAATTGTTAGTAGTCTTTCTCTTCTACAACAAATTTTGTGCAGAGCTGATATAGCAGAGCTAAAATACCAGGCTGTGTTGGAGTCTATTACCATCTGATATACCAAACGGATAAGTACGCTTTTTTATAACTCGATTTGCACTGTACTATATTTATATACTTGCTTTATTGTTTCTGTCCTTTGTAGACTGCACGGTTTGTTTTTCCCACCTTCCCTCCCAAGTGTCATTGTAGTCTTAAACTTGGTGGCTTTGGAATTGCCTGCCCCTGCTGTAAATCTGATTTTGGTCACTCCTCCCAGTCCAGTCTCATTTGATCACTCAACCTAGTACAGTCGGATCATTTGGGTAGGACTACCCCCTTGCTTCTTTGGACACTCCTCCCTGTCCTATCTCGTCAGCTGAGTGTACTGAGTAGAGAGAAGTACAATTGGGAAGGCCCCAACCCCCTTAGTTCCCTAATCTTGAACTATCCTCTGTTTCCTCCCTCCACTTAAAAAACAAAAAAAAAATGTACACTTTGTTCAGCTAATTTTACTGTAATTGTGTTTTGCTGTGTGCTCATAAGTGTTCAAGTTCTTTTATTCTGCTGCATTTATTACTGCTTGTTAGTAGCTGATTAAATGTATCTGTTATTCTAAGACCTTAGCTTTGGTTTTAGCACTTGCGCTTCAGGCCAGTTACTTTACATTTAAGAAGGTTCTTGCAGTCTACACTCTTGTGGACAAACCCTTATCAAAACCTTCGCTCCATAAGTCCTCCCAAGCATTCGGAACACTATGTCTGGACAATTCCCATCAGTTTCTCCTGCCAGCGTGGTTGACATGGGCATACTGAGACAGTGTAGCAACTGCCTCATATTCCCTAACAGCCCTCTTCTCCTAGCACATAATTCTTCCACCTGCGAAAAATGTGTCTACATCAGTAACCTGGAGTCCATGCTCTCTCGCGCCACAGTCAGTACTCCTGTCAAAGAGAAGATTGCAAGCACAAGCAGCACACCACTCACATCACATAGCCAAGCACAACACAAACGCACCTATGCAAAGGTCCTCAATAAAAACTTACCTAAACCTCTAAAACACACACTCAAACATTCCACACACAACACCAAACACATCACATACAGCAGATAACAAGCCAGTGTCTCACAAATACAGCCCGTAGGGCAAAAAAAAACAAAACATCACAGCCCACCAGACATAACAGTAAACGAAATATACTAGTCATTGGTGACTCAGTTATGAGAAACACTGATGTCCCCCTCACCAAGCTCGACAAGGAGAAGTTCATGGTTAGTAGTCTTGTCTGGTGCCAGAATCCACCACATCACACACACACTAAAGTCTCCCCACAGCAAGTATACCTCTTGTCATTGTTCATGTTGGTGTGAATGACTTGAGACTTACCTCTCTGGACTATATGAAGAGAAACAGGAATGAACTCTGAGTATGTGTTCTAGGCAGGTATGACCCTAGCCCTAAGCAACATCCTACCTTCACCAAGAATGATACCTCAATACCAACAAAAAATAATTTACTTCAACAATTGGCTTAGTTTCTGGTGTCATTCCAAGGGGATCCAGTATCTATCTACCTGGGATTACATGGTCGACAGGCCTTGATGCTTTGCCAGAGATGGCCTTCACCTGTCACCACTGGGTTTCCAGATCCTGGCCAAGGCTCTCACCTTCCCCATTATGACTTTTTTAGGCAGTGTCCCAAAGACTAGCCTTCCAAAAAAAAGCAAATTGAAGGTCATGCTGCTTAGTGCTAGGAGTCTTAACCTAAAATTGACTCACTGGAGGCTCTCTATGCACTGGAAGGTACCGATGTCTGTGCGGTCATTGAAACTTGGTTCTGGGCTGTGGAGAGCACCCCTGCCTTACCAGGCTATACCTCATTCCGACCCCTGATCTGTAAAGCCATGGAGCGTATTATTATGGATCTCTTAAACAAGGACATGGGCAATCTCCAAGCACTTGACCCAACCCAGTTTTGATTCGTCAAGGGCAGAGCTTGCCTGTTGAACCTGGTTGACTTCGTTGAGATGGTCACCAAGGCCCTGGATGAGGGAAAGTCAGTGCATACAGCTTACCTTGGCTTGGCCAAGGCCTTAGACACAATCCATTACTCTGGCATCTTTGGAAAGCTAACACAGCTTTGCGTAAGTCCCTGTCTCATCAGGTGGGTGGCCAACTGGCTCACAGACAGGATCCTCAGAGTCAAATTGGGCACCTCCACCTCCAATAGCAGACCTGACACTAGTGGAGTTCCCAGAGGATCTGTCCTGGGACCCTTACCATTTGGCATCTGTTTCTCAGAGGCCCAGGCAAAGACAAATGACCTGTGGCTGACCAGGTTTGTAGAGGACTGTAAGTTGGGTGCTGTTATTGACTCCCCAAATGATGTTAACATACTGCAAGAGGGTCTCCCAGCAACTAATGATTGGTGCCAAAGGCATGGCCTCAAACTAAATGAAAAAAAATGTATCATCATACCATTCTGCAAAGACATGACCCCTACCGATTTACCAGATCAACACCACCCCCCTAAGCATACATGGTGAGAAACCTGGGCACTCAGGTTGATAACTGCACATTCAACCATCATGTAGTGGCAGTTGTCAAAAGCCTTTTACTTGGTTCATCTCATAAGTAAAGGGACTGCATCCAGAAAAAAGGAGGTTATTACCTCTCTGTACTCCTCCTCCATTAGACCAATAATTGAGTGCAACACCCCATTTAGGATGTACCTCTCCAAACACCAGCATCAACTGGAAAGGCCACTGAAATACCTCACAAAGAGAATCCATGGCCTCCAACACCTGTCCTATGCAGACCGGCTCAAATCACTGTTACTCTACTCTGTATCATACAGATTGCTCAGGGGTGATCTGTGTCTCACCTACAAAGTAATCTCGGACCTTGCCCTGCTAGAGATGCTTCATATCCATGTCTAACTCCTCACGCACTAAATGATTAAAAAGCCTGAATCTAATATGCAACATTTATTTTTATGTATTTGACATTTGTTAACCAGGTTAGTCTGACTGGGTAGAGACCCCTTTTCAGCAGAGACCCGAGGAGAAAACCTCCACAAAAATAGTTCAAATGGATACACAAAAGGTCCACAAAATAGTTACATAAAATTCAGATGGATACAGGAGAACAAAATCTAAAAATAATAAAGTATACAATATTTTTTCAAAGTGTGAATGAAAAACAGTGTAATTTTTTTTTGACAGGAATAGTATGAAAGAAGATGAGTCAGAAGAGAAGCAAAATACAAATAGTATGAGATAGGAAGATAGCTAAAGAGAGAGGCCAAAATGTGGAGGAGAGGTAGAGAAATAGTCTAAGGTAGGAGGAGTATAGAAAATCATAGTAGGTAGGATTTAAGTGAAAGACTATAGTAGATAGGAATTAAGAGAATGACTGTTGAGAGGGAGATTGACAGGCAGAGATAACAGCAGATAGGAAGAAATTATTAAGGTAGATTTGGAAGATGGGAATATAGGATTATGTTTGGTCAGTGCAGAGGCATAGCCATTCCTTCTGGTAGGTAACTTTTAGTGCAGTTGTAAAGAAGCTGGAGTTTAGTGATGGATCTGATGTGAGGTGGAAGTTTGTTCCAGGCTTTTGCGGTGGAGTAGCTATAGAATAGTTTGCCATCATTTTTGTTGGACATATAAACTTGTAGTAGGTTTTGTTGAGAGCTTTGAAGAGCATGGTTGGGAGTGTATGGCTGGATGAGTATGGAGAGAGGGGGGCAAAAAGATTAATTTAAGTAAAACTGAGCTATGAGAAGCTGGGATAATAGAATTTGGTGGTGAAAGTCTAACTACTGCAGGTTTAAGGTTACACAGTTTACCTAGGGTGTGGTAGGGTAGGTTAGATGCAAATCTTGCGGTTTGTTATAAGTAATTTTCAATTTAGACAGGAGATTAGATTGGAAGTTTGAGTATAGGGGCTCCATAGAGTAATGTGGGGAGAAGGAAGGCTTGAGCAAGGGAAAGTCTGGAGGGAATGGGTGAGGAATTTTTTATATCTGTATAGGAGTCCAAGTTTTTGGTGATTCTTTGTAATGCATTGTTGAATGTGAAGATCAAACTAAAGGTGGTCGTTGATAGTCATGTCAAGGAGTTTTGCATGAAGCTCAGTAGAGATGGGTATGTTATTCAAGGATAATACAGAAAAGGTAGATGTTCTTCATTCCACATTGCTGCAGTCCTAACTATTGGGTAGTCCGCTGTCCAGTCGGCCCGAATACCAAAGTATATGGCTGACGTCGGTCAGGGCACATTAGACTGACGTCAGTACGTCAGGGTACTAATGCGCATGACCGACGTCATATCCTCAGTCTTTTTTGCCGCATGGTCCGATGCAGAAGCAATTTTGCGAGTGCAGGTTGGTGTTCTGAAAGTTTCTGAAGCCAGAGTTTCAGACCGAATCAAAGTTGGCTAAGTACCCGTTGGGGAATATTTTGTTTTTCTTGCCTCAGTATTTAACCGGATGTCAGAAAAAGTGAATAACTGTATTTCTTGTGGGAAACAGATACCTCATAGGGATTACCATACTTTGTGTATACCTTGTTTAGGGCCTGAGCACGGACGTTGTTGGATGCCGCTCTTGTGCTAGATTTATCAAACGCACTACTAAGAGAAGGTTAGTCTGTGCCTGGTTAGTGTTTGGGGAGAGTTGTAAGTATAAAATGCCGCCGGATGCTCCGGCCGCTTCGCTAAAACGCAAGGACAAAACAGCAAAGCCTAGAGTGGAAGAACCGACAGTCCCAGACGTCGGTTCTTTAGAGGGCTCAGTGGAGCCGGAGGTTTTGCCAGGTGTTTCTTTGGAGTCTCAGGGAGAGACTTTACTGTTACAGGATGTATCCTATCAGGAAGTAGGCCAGGCTGAGGGGGCTTCTCAGGTGGCTGTTCTTCCCTCTCTTCCTAAGGTGGTTAGAGCCTCCCCTTCTGTTTCCAAGGCTTCTTTGAGGGGCAGGCCGAGTTTTGCTTCAGTGGGGGTTTCTCCTACTGCTTCAGGGTCTTTGCCTAAGAAACATATGCTTAAAATGGCAGAGGATTTGATTACTATGATAAGGGGTTCTATGCCCCCTCCTGATAAGAGGCCTAGGGTGGAACCTGAGTTTGAGAGTTTTGAGCAATGCTCGGAGGCTTCTGAGTCTTCGGCTGAAGACTTGCAGGAGTACCCTCCTTATTCTGATTCTGATGTGGATGATTCTACTCCTTCAGCTTCTCCTCCTGAGGATTTTTCATTTTCAGAGACTCTGCATTCCATGAGGGAGCATTTTAAATGGGAAGGTCAAGATTTCTCTGATTCCAGGAAAAGGCTTAGGGAATTCTTGTTTTACCCCAGCATAGGCCTTTAGCTATACCTCCTGTTTTGAATGTGGTGGAAGATGTTTTGCGGAGGCTTCCCTGAATCCTGATTCTTTGCCTCCTGCCCCAGTTAAACCGGATAGGTATTACAGGGTGCCTGAAGCTCATAAGTATCTTTTTAAGAGTCCTAGGGCAGACCCGGAAACTGTCTCTCAGGGGCCTAAAGGTGTGAAGGCCTCAGTTGTTAAAAATCCTGTCCCTCCTGATAAAGAGGCAAGGGCTTTGGATAGATGGGGAAAGAAAGTGTATACTTCTTCCACTTTAGCCATGAGGCGTTGAATTGTCAGTTTCACATGTTAAAATATCAGAATTATCTTCTTTCACAGTTGAAATCTAAGGTGGATGCTCTGGCAGAAGGTATTGAGTGTAAAGAGTTGCAGGATTTAGTTCATGTGTCTGAACAGGTGGGTAAACATTCCTTGCAATGTGGTTTTGATGCTGTGCAGGCCTCCTCCAGGGTGGCTGCCACTGGTTCTGTTCTTCATAGGCACGCCTGGTTGAGAGATCAGAATTTAGCTGAGCATGTTAAGACACGGATTTTGGATGCTCCCTTGCAGTCTGATGTGTTGTTTGGTTCGCCTGTAGAAGCAGTTTTGAAGAAAATGGAGGACAAAGCTAAGTCTATGCAAACTGTTAAAGATTTTTTGCAGGTGCAGCCTCCGAAGTTTAGTAGAAATTGGCCTGCTAAGGGATGGACTTATCCTGCTTATGATTCCCAGTCTAGGGGTAGGTCTAGGCGTGGTAGGGGCAGAGCTCAGGGTTCTTTTAGGCCTAGGACAGGAGTTCCCCTGCTCAGACTTCTGGTGAGGGCAGGGGTCAGTCCTTTCGTAAGCAGACCCAATGACCTGCCTTTTCAGCTGCCAGTTCATTCTCGCCTGGCAGCACCGTTGGGAGGAAGACTGTCTCTTTTCAAAGAAAATTGGGATTTAATTACCCAAGACAGATGGGTTCTGGATATCATTCACCACGGTTACAGGTTTTATTTCCATACCTTGCCTCCTTTCAAAGGCATGCCAGACATTCCTCCTCTACAAAGACAAGAGGCTCACAAGCAAATTTCTCTGTTACTCCAAATAGGGGCCATTCAGCGGTTCCTGTGCCAGAAAGGGCCTAGGATTTTATTCTCGCCTGTTCCTAGTACCAAGAAGGGGAACACGTGGAGACCAATTTTGGATTTATCTATCCTCAACACTTATCTGGACATTCCCAAGTTCAAAATGTTGACGTTACAACAGCTTTTACCTCTGCTGGGCAAAGATCACTGGATGGTAACTTTAGATCTCAAGGAAGCTTACCTTCATGTGCCTATAAGACTAAGTTGCAGAAAGTATCTGCGTTTTCGAGCTGGAAATTCTCATTATCAGTTCTCTGCATTGCCCTTTGGCTTATCTACTCGGCCCAGAGTATTCACAAAGGTTCTGGCTCCAGTGATAGCTTACTTCAGGCTAAAAGGAATTCAAATCTATCCTTACTTGGACGATTGCCTGATTCTGGCTCAAGAAAAGGAAGACCTTCTACAGCATTTGGAAAATGTCATAGCAGTGCTAAGATGCCTAGGGTATTCTGTGAACGAAATAAAGTCCAGTCTAGTACCCTCTCGAGACATGTGCTTTCTGGGTGTGAGACTGAATACAGCAGCCCAGATGGCCTTTTTAACCCCGGACAAACAAAAGAATCTTTCCAGTTACTTCCATTAACTATCTCTTCAGTCCGGGCTGACTGCAAGGACAGTCCTTCAAGCCTTAGGGTTCATGGCATCTTGTATTCTGGTGCTTCCCAATGCCAAACTGCATATGAGGAAGCTACAATGGTATCTCAAAAATGTATGGACACAGCACTGCCAGGATTTGGACACTGTCATTCAAATAATACCTTGCATTCAAAAGGAATTTTTGTGGTGGGCTCAGGAATGTCACCTAAACAAGGGACTCTCTGTGACCCGGCCAGAGGCGAGTCAAATTCTAACGACAGATGCCTCAGACATTGCTTGGGGAGCTCATCTAAATGGAAAGTGGATACAAGACAAGTGGCCTGCCAGACTACAACATCTACATATCAACATGAAGGAGATGTTAGCAGTCCAGTTTGCATTAATGGCTTTCAAGGAGTTACTTCTTCCAGGGCAGGTGTTGATTCTACCAGACAACACAACTGTCATGTGGTACATCAACAAACAAGGGGAACACATTCTTACCCATTGTGCAGGCAAGCAATGATTTTATGGGAGACTGCGCTCAGCTTGCAACTAACTCTTCAGGCAAGGTTTCTGCCGGGAGCACAGAACTCCTTAGCAGATGTGTTAAGCAGACAAATCATGGATCCCCACGAGTGGAAACTGGATCTTCATGTATTTCAAAAGTTGACAGTGTCCTGGGGAACTCCAGACATAGATCTGTTCGCTTCTCCACTAAACCACCAGCTGCCAAAGTTTTGCACAAAGAGGTTTCATCACACAGCTTGGAAAGTGGATGCTCTTTCTTTCAGTTGGAAAAATCTTCATGTGTATGCGTTTCCACCTCTGCCTCTTCTTCCAAAGGTGCTTCTAAAGGTCAGACAAGACAAGCCAAGGATGATTTTAATAGCTCCAGATTGGCCTCGGCAGCACTGGTACCCATTACTGAGGAGTCTGGTAAAGAAGCCTCCATGGCCTTTACCCTTGATTCCACACCTGTTGTCTCAGAGAGAAGGTCACCTGCTCAATGTCAAGCTTCACTCTCTTCATCTAACAGCCTGGCATATTCTGTTTTGAAAGACAGCAGGTCTCAACTTCCTCAACAAGTTTTAAATGTGATTATGGAAGCCAGGAGACCTAGTACAAGGAAAGTGTACGCAGAAAAATGGAAGAGATTTTTATTTTGGAGTGCAGCAAACAATTTGGAGATTTCCGAGCCAAATTTGAGTGTGGCTCTTCAATATCTTACTGAGTTATTGGACAAAGGTTTGTCTTTCTCTTCCATTAAGATTCATGCTGCAGCAGTCTCAGCTCACTATGATTGTGACCCACCATTGTTTTCACATCCTTTGTTCAAGCAATTTCTTAGAGGGGCAAAGAATATAAGACCCCCACGTAGAGCTCCTACTCCTGCTTGGGATCTCAATTTTGTGTTGGAGAAACTTACTCTACAACCTTTTGAGCCTGCGGCTACTGCTGAACTGAAATACTTGTCATGGAAGACTGCTTTTTTGTTGGCCATTACTTCTGCAAGAAGGGTTTCTGAGTTACAGGCCCTTATGGCGGTTGAGCCTTTTTTGATTTTTCATAGGGATAGGGTATCATTACGTACTAATCCTTCCTTTATGCCTAAGGTGGTTTCTAGTGTGGCTTTAAACCAAACTATTCATTTGCCTACTTTCTATGCAGATCCCCAAAATAAAGGGGAAAAGATTTTGCACACTTTAGATGTACACAGGCAATTGCGTTACTATTTAAGCAGAACTAAGGATTTTAGGCAGTCTCAGCAGTTGTTTGTTTCTTTTGCTTTGAGTTCGCAGGGCAAGCCTGTGTCAAAACAAACTATTTCTAGGTGGATTGGGTTTTGCATTGCATTTTGTTATTCCCATCATGGCAAGGAGATTCCAGCTGGGATTAGGCCTCATTCCACTAGGGCTACTGCCACTTCAACAGCATTTCTGAGGGGGGTGGCAACTAAGGATATTTTGGAGGCAGCTACTTGGAGTTCAGTGCATACTTTCTCTAAGCATTATCACCTTCCTCTCTACTCTAAGTCTAGGGCTGGTTTTGCCACAGCTATTTTGCAAGGCATGTTGTCAGTTCCTGCTTCCTTATGATTTGCCAGCCTCCCTTACCTCTGCTTTGGGATTCTACCCAATAGTTAGGACTGCAGCAATGTGGAATGAAGAACATAGTACAGTTTTGTACCTACCATAAATGTAGATGTTCGAGGATCCACATTGCTGCAGTCCAATTTACCCTCCCTCCTTCCCCTCTGTGTTTAGGGGTGGTTGTGTAGGTGAGGTTATATTCTGCTAATTTTGTATATTTTGTATATATATATTTTGGTGCAGGTATGTTGGGAGTTTTTGGTTTTTGGCCTTATCTTTTCAGGGTCTTCTGACATCTGGGGCAAGAAAAGACTGAGGATATGACGTCGGTCATGCGCATTAGTACCCTGACGTACTGACGTCAGTCTAATGCGCCCTGACCGACGTCAGCCATATACTTTGGTATTCGGGCCGACTGGACAGCGGACTACCCAATAGTTAGGACTGCAGCAATGTGGATCCTCGAACATCTACATTTATGGTAGGTACAAAACTGTACTTTTTATGATGTTGGAAAGTAGAATGGAGAAATAGGAGAAGTTTAGTTTTCTTAGGGTGCAGTATCAGTTGGTTAGTAGTAAGCCACCTTTCAACAGAGTGGAGGGAGTCTTGGGTGAGGGTATGGAGGTGAGTAATGTTGGTAGAGGAGGAGATGATAGTGGAATCATCAGCATATTGAATAATAGTAGGGAATAGGCAAGAACAGTGAAGGTCATTAATACAGATATTGAAAAGAAGGGGTCCAATGATGGAGCCTTGGGGAACCCCGGTTTTAACAGGTAAAAATGGAGATAGGTGGTTAGATGGCAATCCAGCTTGAAATAGATTTGACAGGTAGGTGGAGAACCAAGATAGAGTAGAGTTAGAAAGGTTTAGTGAAGCTAGTTTGAATAGGAGTATTCTGTGTGAAACAGTGTTGAACGCTTTGGAAAGATCAATAAACCAGCAGGAGACTAACTCATTTATTATCCTGGGATTTTGCAGTGGTGTTTATAAGTATATAAGAGTCGTAGCAGTACTATGTTTGGGGCAGAAGCCGTGCTGGGAGGGGGTGAGAAGGTTTTCATGAAGTAGGTGATCCAATGAGCTGTTTGTAGATGCATTTTTCCAATATTTTCGACAGAGGGGATAGGATAGAAATTGGTCTGAAATTTGATGGGCAAGTTGCATTGCCACCTTTGTGAAAGGGTATGACATAGAATCTTTTCCAGATATTAGGCACAGTGGTTTCCTGAATGGATCTATTGATTTGTATGGAAAGAGGAAAAGCAACTGTGTTGGCTATTTTTAGGAATTGTGGAGGCAAGTTATCTACTGATGGGGAACAAGTTTCAAGTTTAGGGAGAAGGGACGTGATGTACATAGTGGAGACCTTTTTCTGGTTAAGTTACTGAGCTGTCTGTAAGTTTGAAGATCAGTGAGGGATTTGGATTTTTACCATTCTTTTCCGTAAACACTCTCTCTTTTTCATGAGTGTCCTGGTGGCTTGAGTTAGCCAGATAACAAAATGGGTTTTCATCCTTAGTTTCCTAATGGGTGCAAGGGAGTTGTGTTTCAAGGAAGATGTTATTAAATGATTGGACTGCATCTTCAAGGGGAAGATGGAAGAGAGCAGATGGCTGAAAGTATCAGGGTTAAAACTGGAGAGTTTTCGGCAGTCTCTATAAAGCTGGGGTTTGTGTAGTTGGGGAGAATGTCTAGTAATGAAGGTAGGATGGTGATCACTGAGGAAGTCTGGCAGGTAGAAGGGTTATGATAAAGATTGGGGCTGGATGTGAGGATCCAGTCAAGAGTGGAACCTAAGTTAGTGAGGTTGTTAATCAGAGTTGGGTTAGAGATTAGCTGGGAGAAGCCAGAGAAATGAATGGAGGAGTTTGGGGAATCTGTATCAAGGGCATTCCAATCAATGTTCACGTCACCCATAATAGTTTCATGGGACATGTCTTGAGAGATCCAGGAGAGAAATGTAGGATAGGGTATTGTTTCCTGGTGGGATGTAGATGGATACAATGGCTACCGTTTTATGGGTGTTAATTACACAGTCCGCTATAAGAATTTAATCTGGGTGAAAGTCTGAAGTAGTAATTGAGAGAGGGTATATAGAGTAAGGTGGTTGGAGAACAGAATAGCAACATCACCACCTTTCTTTTTAAGGCAATCTTGGCAGAGGATGTTATAGCCTGGTGGAAGTATTTCAGTGTTAGATATTTGGGGCTTAAGCCAGGTTTCTGAGAGAGACAAAATATTAAGGGTATGTGTGGACAGCCAGGCATGGATGTGAGAGACTTTGTTAGTAATTCTCTGAATATTCATAGCTGTAAAAGAAAGATTTTTGGTGGGAGTGGTAGAGGGTGGCTGGGAGGATATGTTAGTTTGGGGGTTTTGGAGGTGTGTAGGAATAGCAGGGAGAGAGAAGCTTTGGCTGGGTGCAGGGTTTGGGTGTATGTCCCCTGATAGCAATAAGTTATCAGTATGTAGTCTAACGGAGAGAAGGGGGTTAATTTGGAGGTAGTGTTTTATTTTGAATTGTCTAGGAGTGTAGGGGGAAGGAAGAGTTTGAAGGTATATAAGGTAGTATTTGATTGAGAGAAAAGAGATTGGGCTATGGGGAAGGAATGGGTAGTAGAGAGAGTGGCTGGGGGGGTAATAGTAGGAGATGAGTTGATAGGTGACAGAGTGAGTAGATAAGAGATGGCAGAAGAGATTAGAAAGAGAATGGATGTGGTAAGGATAAGCAGTAGAAAGGTGTATTATAAGGCCTGATTTAGAGGACGACATAATGTGGGAGGTTGGGAGGTGTGCAAGAGGTTATTGAGTCAGAAAAACTGGGATAAGAGGTGGGGGAGAAGAAATGTTATATGTAGTACTGTGGATTGAATTAGGTATGTATGAAGTGCTAGATAATTGGTGAGTGTAAGAGGAAGAAGAAAGGTGGAGAGGGGATGTGGTCAAACTAGGTATGTTGGAAGAACTAGGTGATTGATGAGTGCAGGAGAAAGTAGAAGGGCAGGGGAGGGTGTGGTCAAAGGAGGCTAAGTATAAATCAAAAGAAAGTGAGAGTGGGTGGAAATGGGGGTAGGGGAGCAGAGTCAACCCGAGCGCAGCAGGTCTGAACCATAAACAGAAGTAGGAACGGAAGATGACTGCAGAAACAATCAGTTACAAGTGAATAGCGAACACAAAGTAAGAAAAACGGCTATTGAGTGTCTAGTAGTAGTAGCAGAATAAAAGGGGGAGCTTAGTTGCAGTATAATGTAGGCTGTGGGAAAAGGCAGTGAAAGTAGCTTTTAAGAGGGGGATTGGGTACAATGTAGGAGTCAATTGGAGTGTAGCGTAGGATAACAAGAGTGTTAATCTAAAGAGGGGATGAGAGTAGGGCAGAGATTACAATGCAATAGATAATGTTAGCATTACAAAACCTGTTGGAGAGACAAATTTGTCTCCCAGAGGCTGCCCCGTCACTGGAATAGACTTCCCATACACGTCAAACAGAGCCCCTCGCTGAGCCCCTTCAAGCACAATCTTGATGAGTGGATGGGAAACCACAGATTTGTCCCAGGGGTTCCACCCGTGTCCGTCATTGACAGGGGTGTGATAGGTGCTGGCTGAGGTTTATTTTTGGGGATAAACTCTTGGCTAGGCTTGTAAGGGCCCCAGGGCCATTAGCCTGGTAACCTCCTATGATCCTGTAATCAGTAATGTGATGGTTCAGGTGTATTTAAATTAGCAGATGGAGCTGCCAGTGCTTCATTGCCTGGATTTGCCACCTGTCCACATTATTTTCACTGTCATGTGATCTTTGCAGAATGTTTACCATTGTTCCAGTTAAGGGGCCTCTCTTCCCTTTGATCTCAAAACTGCCTGGCATTTGCAAGGCATGAAGGAGAGAGGGCAGTCCCCTTTAGTTGTGGGGATGACCAGTAACCCCACCCCCAAATAATCCATTTTCTAGAACTCAGAGGAGTTGGAAAAAGCATTTTTTTTTTTTTTTTTTTTTTTTTTTTTTTTTTTATATTTCTCCAAGAAGTTCACAGTCAAATTGTTCAGGAGAAGGACAGTACTTATCAATGGATCCCAACAGAGATACTGGTCTTAGTAACCATGGTTTGTAGCATTCCCAAGGATGTCAGGGCACTTTCAAAAGAGGTGTTCTCACTGTTCCGGATTCCTTTTCCAACTGATTTTCCATGGAGGTAGTTGGAAAGGAGTTTTCACTCCGCCTTTCCCATTAGTGCAGTGCCTCCAAAGGGAGGTGGATAAGTGAGCTCAGACACAGCTATTTTGTCCTATTCAGCTCAACCCCAATACCCCCACCTTCATCTTCCCACCTCTTCAAACGCTTTTTTAACTTGGTGTTTTTTGTAAAGAAGAAACATCTGTATTAAATTATCATGTATGACATAAACAATCATGCATTTATATAAATGAAAACAAACCATGTTGACATAATTTTAGCTGCAGACATTATATATCACAAACAATATAGACATAATTTTAGTTGCAGATATAATACATCACTTATAATCTATCCAGTCAGTCAAATATTACATAGCTCATTTAAATCCTTCCTTCTTTTAAATTGCGTTCCTCCACTGCATATATTTTTCCTA
Source organism: Protopterus annectens (assembly GCF_019279795.1). NCBI lineage: Eukaryota > Metazoa > Chordata > Ceratodontiformes > Protopteridae > Protopterus > Protopterus annectens. Next base: position 459,068,303 of record NC_056745.1, read on the forward strand.
CAGTTCCCATTTTTTCTATGTAATTTGCTCCTACCCTTTTCTAAAGATCACATTTATGGTTGTTTTATCTCTGTCACTATACTTCTAGCAAAGTTTGTTTCGACTTTCATTTCCATTTTCTATTAATTGCTTTTTGGTAGCCACCATAATTAGACCATACATACTGTAGCACTTTTAAAAAAGTAGAAGTTACCCAATCAGGAAAAAACAATCAGGTCACTTGACTATTCAGGAAGTGCTAAGGCAAAGTCGTTAATAAGACTATACTAAAAAATTATAAAATCAGTGCCTTAACCACGTGCTTGTAAAACTGGTTTGATAGAAACATTATTATTCATACCAGGGGGTGAATCTGCTTTTACTAAAATAAACCACCTAAGTTCAGCATGTTCAGTTATGTTTCTGATAGCCCCTCCTCTAGTGGTATGTTCAGTGCACTCTAAAACAGTAAATTTAAAACAACGAGCAGAGCCAGAATCGGATACATGTTTAGCTAAAGCATTTGTAAGTTTTTTGCTGCGAATGTCCCCAACATGTTCAAGTATTCGTTCAGCATCCAGTTTGTTTTTCCTACATAAAAACTGCTGCATGCTTGACATTTTGCATAATAAATCACATTCAAACTCCTGCAGTCAGCATAAAAGTCAGACTGGATTTGATAGCACAAAGAGGGATGTCCAATAGAGCTTGTAGTCAAAATATGTTTGCATGCTTGACAAGATCGACATGGAAAAGTACCTGTATGATCCGACAAAGGAAAACTGTTGCATTTGGTATATTTATAGCAGTTCTTTTTTTAAAGATTTATTGTGTGAAACAAAAAACTCTGTGTGGGTCTTAGTGCCCTTCTGACCGTTTCATCTGTCATCAGAACTGGACAGTACTTTTTTTATAATCTCACAAATCACTCCTACATTGCTTGAGTATGTATGTACAACTTGAGGGGTAACAGTCTGTCTATCTGACCTATAGGGTTGTGCAGTAGTTTCCCTTAGGGAACAGACTTCAGATACTGCTTCATCTACTTCTTTACAAGAGTAGCCTGTGGCCAAGAGACATTCAGACATCTCTGTTGGTGCTTCGTCGGCACTATTGTCCATATTGTGAAGCCTCGATGTTCTGAACAACTGACCCTTCAGCACATTCTGAGTGACATGTCAGGGGTGCATGCTGGTTTTATGCAAAATGTTCTTTTTGCAAGACTTCCTAAAAATCTTAGTCTGTATTTTGCCATGTATGTCCTTGGATACAGTAACATCTAAAAAATCAATTGATTCACTCGAGAAGTGATGAGTAAATCGTTGAAGGTAGTTTTGGTATGTAAATAATGTAGCATAAAAGTTGCACAAACAATTTTTTGTATCTTTAAGGATGCTGGATACACCATCTAAAATAGGGTGCAAGGATTTTTTCACAAAAATAGATAATGCCTCTGTCACCCATCCTCTGCTAGAGACAATTGGTTGCATGAGGGAGGAGGTAATTTAAATTCTTGTGCACCTTGGGTAGCCCGTATAAAACCAGTATAACTGAATGCTCAGTTGAAAAATAATTATACAAGTCTAGAGGAATCAGGCCAGTCATATGCAAATCAAAAACAGAACTCAGCCTCATTAGTCAGACCTTCAACCCGTTTCAGAAGGGGCATATAGCATCTTAGCAAAGTAATGCTCTTTGTCCATAAAGACTGTACTTCACCTTTATCAGCTGGGTGAATCCCAAAACATGGATTTTTACATAATGTCTTTAGTGCATAATGTTCATGGCTTCCAGCCTTGAAAGAGCTTACCTTTCACTTTGTTTTTTTTTTTTTTTTTAATTAAAGTTTTGTGTGTCAGCCGTGGTGGTCGAGCTTGTTTTTACCTGTTGGATTGTATTTTGTGCTAAGTCGACCTTCATTCATCTGATATACTTCTGTTTGTTGTTTGCCATAATTAGATTCAGCAAGGCCTTACTATGTCTAAGCAATTCAAATTCTGTATCATAGCTCAAAATCCCTTCGGCCTCCTTTTTCAAAAAGTATCGGCAAGTCATTGGGTCATAGGTATATCAGCTATTACTGCAAAGTGCTATCCAAAAAAATCCAGCTGGTGAACAAGGTTTTTGTTCCAGAAGTTGTGCTAAAGAAGACTGTTGATCACAAGCCCATCCAATCTGGATTTCAGCCAGTTACACTGCTTTGCAACAAAGGTCTATTCACACTTCGCACTTGCATCTTCTCATGTCTATCAGGAAGAGACTGGATTTGCTGATGTTCTTCGTGTTTCACTGTTGCAGTCATTACACTTGGGTTATCTGCCAGCATGTAGCCCCCAGTTGGCCTGAATACCAGAGACTTAGCATTTCTGCATCAGTTGCTGTCACTTCAGGACTGACGTCAGGTCATTAGGGGTATAAAAACAGGCAGCCGACACCATTACATCAGCCTTTCTTGCCAAGGAGCCCGAAGCAGTTCGCACGAGTGCTTGTCGTCCACTACATGAGTTTTCATTTCTGAAATTGAATCATCCTGATGTCTTCTAAAGCTAAGTACCCCGTTGGGGATCCTTTTTTCTTGCTCTAACCAATGTCAGAAAAATTTAACAATTGTTTGCCTGTGGAAAGCAAATACTACACCGAGATTTCCATTCTTACTGCATCATCTGTTTAGGCCCAGACCACGACGTACCTCGCTGTTGGTTTTGTGCTTTGTTCAATGCTCAAACTATTCATTGTAGGTCCCTTATTGTAGCTAAATACTTTCATTCTCAAGCTCCGTATTCCAAAATGGCTTTGGTAAGCCATCTGACTACCAATCTTCCAAAACACCGCAAGGATAAAGACAGAGACAAGACCGCACAGGTCCAAAACTGCCAACAATGCTTCTGTTAAGCTAGTCACCAGTTTGCCGATACAAGCAGTTTTGCAGCCCCTAATGCCCACTTCAATGGATTCGCAGGCCACTACTGAGACCCATTCGGAGTACAGTATGCCACGAGACTCTTCACTGACTACAGAACCTGCGGATGTCTCTACCTTAGATGAGTCCTGAGCCGCTGTGCAGGCACTGGCTTCTGAGGAAGTTCTTCGTATTACCGATATTCGACACAAACCAACGACTTCTTTTGAGTCTTCAGTTCTTTCTAAAACTACAGAGTATCTAAGGCCAAGAGTGCGAGCTACTCCTAAAAAACCAATGACCCGAACTCAATCGCCTGCTTCCTTGCCACAATCTCAAATGCTTAAAATGACAGAAGATCTGATCATGCTGATTAGGGGGAAGCCAGCCTTTCCCTGCTAAAAGAAAGAGAGACCTGTCCACAGCAGCTTTAACTGACCAAGAGTCCGATGACTCTGAGGTTACTGAATATGAAGACATGCCTTTATCTGTCTATAAGGATTCAGATGCAGAGGAATCCATTCCTTCTGGTTCCCCTCCAGAGGACTTTTCTTTTGGTGAAACCCTACGTACCTTGAGAGAGCATTTCCACTGGGAATGCCAGGATTATCCTCAGTCCAAAAAGAGACTTGGAATTTTTAGATTTACCACAGCACAGCTCCTTGGCTATCCCTCCTGTTCTGGATGTTGTGGATGATGTCTTTATGGAATCCAGTTTAACTCTTGGTACTTTATCCCCTGCTCCAAGGAAACCAGACAGGTGCAATAGAGTCCCTGACTCTCACAAATTTATTTTCAAAAATCCTACTGCTGACCCAGGTGTTATCTCCCAAGGACCTAAAGGAATAAAAGCAACTACAGCTAAGAATCCCACCCCTTTCGGGAAGGGATTCCCGCGCTTTAGACAGATAGGGTAAAATGTATACACCTCTGTATCTCTCACCATTAGAGCATTGAATTGTCAATTCCACATGCTGAAATACCAGCAACATACTGTGGAATTTATTGAGCAAAAATTACCTACCTTTCCTGACTGTGCAGAAAATAAAGAATTACAGGAGCTTATGCGTTCTGCAAGCCAAGTCAGCAAACATACCCTGCAATGTGGGTTTGACACCCTGGAAGCATCTTGCAGGGCTGCAGTCACAGGTTCTGTACTTAGAAGGCATGCTTGGCTTAAGAAGCAGATCTTGCCAGACCATGTCAAATCAAAATTACTGGATGCTCCTTTAAACAAGGACAATCTGTTTGACACCAAAGCAGAAGAAGTTTTAAAAAAAGATGGAAGAAAATGCTAAGGCTACAGATTTTTTAGCAAGTGCATCCTCCAAAGATTCAGTAGGCATAACCCCGTCAAGGCCATCTCAAACTAGACCCAGGGGAAACAGACCCCCCCCCCCCCCCAAGATTACAGTCTCAGGGTATGCAGAGATCTAAGCAATGGAGTACCTCCACTTCTAAAACAGGGAGTGCTAAGCCACCCTCTTACGGAAAGAATTCACAATGACTTCTCAGCTCCACTCCTCTACCCAATTGCTCGTGCCCCTAGGAGGAAAACTTGCCCACCATACAAAAAACTGGACCTCCATCACCAACGATCGATGGGTCCTTAACATAATATCTCAGGGATACAAATTCTATTTCCACTTGCTGCCAACCCCAAAAGGGTTCCCAGACCTTCATCCAACCAGTGGGCAGAGGCACAAAACCAAGTTCAATCCTTGCTCTCCATAAGGGCAATTCAGCCTATTCCTGCAGAACAGGTAGACCAAGATTTTTATTCCAGACTTTTCCTGGTACCCAGAAAAGAGGGCACCTGGCGCCCAATCTTGGATCTATCCATTCTAAACACCTTCCTGGTGATACCTAAATTCAAAATGCTTACCCAACAGCAGCTTCTCCCTATGCTGACCAAAGATGCCTGGCTAGCCACCCTAGACTATTTGCACATCCCCTGTCAGGGACTCATACAGGAAATATCTACGTTTCAGGGCAGGATCTATGCATTATCAGTTCTCTGCACTTCCCTTTGGCTTATCTGCTGCTCCCAGAGTCTTCACAAAATGTCTGGCTCCAGCCATTGCCTGTTGCAGACAGAGAAAAGTTCAAATTTACCCTTAGTTGGATGATTGCCTGATTCAGGCAGACAGTCGGGAAAAGTAGTTGCAGCACCTGACATTTGTAAAGGACCTACTAACCTCCCTGGGGTACACTGTCAACGAAAAGAAATCAAAACTAGCCCCCAGTCAAAAAATTGTATTCCTGGGAGCAAGCTTGGACACTATCCCAGATGGCATTCCTTACTCCAGAAAAACAAGCCAATCTGACAGGCTACTTTGCTCAAATGGTGACCAGAACCCAGCTATTCGGAAGGAAAATCCTGCATGCTGTAGGGTTCATGGCCTCCTGCATTCTACTGATTCCATATGCCAGACTGCATATGAGGAAACTTCAATGGTATTTAAAAAGTCTTTGGTGCCAACATTCTCAGGATCTGGAAACTATCATACCTTGTCTCAGGACAGAGTTTCTTTGGTGGGCAGCAGCATGCAAGCACAACAAGGGACTTCCTTTAACACAACCCCATGCCACCCAGACCCTAACCACAGATGCATCAGACTATGCATGGGCTGCACATCTGTACGGCAGGTGCATTCAGGGCCACTGGAGCCCAAACCAAATTCATCTGCATATTAACCAAAAAGAGATGCTAGCTGTTCAGCACGCTCTGACAGCTTTCAGATCCCTACTATATCACCAGGGCCCTTTCTAATAAAAAACGACAACACCACAGTGATGAAGTACATCAACAAGCAGGGGGGAACCGACTATTATCCCCTCTGCAGGCTAGCCATGAACCTGTGGAACACGGCCTTGGCTATACAGATTCATCTGCAAGCTCAATTCGTGCCAGGCAAACAAAACTCTTTGGCAGATGACTTGAGCAGAAATCTCCTAGACCCACATGATTGGGAATTAGATCTCAACATCTTCAGGATTCTAACCCAGAAATGGGGTACCCCGAAGGTGGACCTATTTGCCTCCCCCTACAATCACCAGCTCAGCAAATTCTGCACCAGTGTACCTCACAGCAAGGCCTGGACTGTAGATGGCCTATCCTTCCAGTGGGTAAACCTCTCAATTTATGCATTTCCCCTCTGCCTCTTCTTACAAGAGTACTACTCAAGATAAGGCAGGAAATACCAAGGGCAGTCCTGATTGCCCCAGACTGGCCATGCCAGCAGTGGTACCCACTACTGTGCAGTCTGTCATCGGTGCCACCATGGCACCTACCCAAATCCCAACCCTTCTCGCTCAGCAGGAGGGACAGATCTTGCATCCATAACTGCAGACCCTGAACCTTGCAGCCTGGCTTATTCCTTGAATTCTCCTCCAGTGGCCAGCCTAAGCAAGCAGGTGGTGGATGTAATTTGTGAAGCCGGAAGATCCAGTACAAGGAAATCCTATGCTGATAAGTGGAAAAGGTATTGATGTTCATCGTGTTTCACTGTTGCAGTCATTACAATTGGGTTATCCTGCTGACAGGCTACCCGCAGTCAGCCTGAGTTCCAAAGTCTAGGTCCGGCGTCGGTTGCTGTCACCTCCTCCCTGACGTCAGTGCGCCAGGGGTATAAAAGATGCAGCCGACACCATTTTCTTCAGTCTTTCTTGCCGTGCGGTGCCTGAAGCAAAAGCAGTTCGCAAGTGCCAGTCGGCCGCCTCCTGAGATTTTCAAATTCAAATTTCAGAACCGAAGTCTTCATTAAAGCTAAGTACCCTGTTGGGGAAACTTTTTTCTTGCTACAGACAGATGTCAGAAAAAGTTAATAATTGTATTTCTTGTGGGAAGCAAATACCTCATAAGGATTTTTATTCTTACTGTATTCCTTGCCTAGGCCCTGACCACGACGTTGCTAGTTGTCGGTTTTGTGCTAGATTTAACCAACACACTATTAAGCGTCAGTACGAGTTTGCATTTCATTATTTTGGCAGAAGATTTAACTATATAATGCCGTCGGAGCAACCGACTACCGGAGTTTATAAAAAGCGCAAAGAAAAGGACAGGCACCCGAGGTCTAAAACAGACGATGAGGCTTCCGCTAGGCCTGTCGACGGTTCTCAGTGAGGCGCTTTCACAGCCCCTGACGCCCGCTACCTCAGAGCCACAGGCCGCTTCAGACTCCCACGTGGAGCCGACTAGGCTGCTGGAAACTCAAGGTATTGGACACTCGGAAACTATTCCCTCAGATGGGTCTGGAGCCACTGAGCAGGCATCGGCTTCTGAGGGTGTTTTCAGGCCTACAGTTATATGTAAAACCAACTTCAGCTTCAAAGGCAAAGACTAAAGCAGCTCTAAAGACAAAGAAACAAGTACAGCATTCTCCTGGACAGGCCTCCAGGCCTAAAAAAACAGATGCTTAAAATGGCCGAAGACCTAATTACTTTGATCAGGGGTTCCCATCCCCCTCCTGATAAGAGGCCTAGGCAAGAGATAGAATATGCATCTTCAGATCAGATTTCCATAAAAAATATAAAAAATATAAAGATATTAGGAACAAAAATGATTATAGCCCAGTGGCCAAACACTTTTTGGAAAAACATAAAGGTGATGCTAGTAGTTTAAATTTTTGTGTGTTAGGCCAACCTTTTAATTATGAAAATGGGGGATCAATTGTTCAAAAATTACTTGAACTAGAGACTAGGATGATTCTTAAATTCAATACATTGAAACCGCATGGACTCAATCTAGAGCTAAGCATTTAATATCAATTTTTTATATACATACACAGACACACATATGTGTTTTCTATATTGTCATTATAGTTTAATTATATAGTTGATAATACATGAACTATCATAGAGGTCAAATTTGTTTTATTTTCATATATATAAATGATTATATGTACATTAGTGCATATAAAGCAACAATAACTTATTTTTGCTAGTTATTTTTTATGTCTGGTAGATATAGGATATGTTATTTATAGTCTTGTATTGATTCTTTTCATTTATTATTTGAAGTTATTTGAATTCATTCTCTTTCACACATATGTATGGTTATATCATTAAATAATAGAATGATTATATATGAAATATATTAATTTAATAATAATGTGAAGTTTTGACTGTTAATATTCTGTTTTTAATGTCTAATACATATAAAAAAATAAAATAATGGTAGAGCACTTTAAATTGTTCAGAAAAAGTTGATTGAATAATTGGTGCTGATTAACTGAAAAAAGATTTGTATAAATAAGAGTTAACAGCACCATAAATTTGTGATCCATTTGAAGGCGAAAAGCCGAGGTACCAGATCGCAATAAACGCTTTACTGGCATGGCACTGGCTTCTTCTGTGTTGTTTTTTGTGATTGCTGACTTTCATTAGTATATGCAGATTTCCATTTCCTCTGATTCCTCTTCTGAACAGGAATATTCTCTTCCTCCCTATGAGGATTCTGATGCTGAAGAATCTATTCATTCAGCCTCTCCTCCTGAGGATTATTCTTTTGGGGAAACCCTGCATACTATGAAAGAGAGTTTCCACTGGGAGAGCCAAGATTACTCAGAATCCAAGAAAAGGCTCAGAAACTTCCTTTTATTACCTCAGCACAGGCCCCTTCCTATTCCTCCTGTTTTAGACATTGTAGATGTATTTTCAGAGTCTGGACTGTCTCCTGACTCTTTGCCACCAGCTCCTGTTAAACCAGACCGATACTACAGGGTTCCAGATTCACATAACTTTCTTTATAAAAACCCTGCTGACCCAGAAACTATCTCTCAGGGTCCCAAAAGGGTCAAGGCTTCCACTGCAAAAAAACCCTATACCCTCTGATTGGGATTCATGGGCCCTGGACAGATGGGGGAAAAAGATTTATACTTCTGCTACCTTGGCTGTAAGAGCTTTAAATTGTCAATTTCATATGCTTAAATATCAGCAATATCTAATGTCACTGCTTAAACAGAAAATGTTGACAAATTCAGAATGTGCAGAAAACAAAGAAATGCAGGATTTATTGCATGCAGCTGAACAAGTAGGAAAGCATACTTTGCAATGTGGTTTTGATTCTCTAGAGGCCTCTTGCAGGGTTGCTGTTACAGGTTCTGTCATTAGGAGACATGCTTGGTTAAAAGAACAAAATCTGCTCGAACATGTTAAAGCAAAATTACTAGATGCTCCATTATAACATGATACCTTGTTTGGTGTTAAAGCAGAAGAGGTGTTGAAGAAAATGGAGGACAAAGCAAAATCTATGCAAACAGTCAAGGATTTCTTACAGGTACAGCCTCCCAGATTTAGCAGGAACTGGCCTGCAAAGAATTGGTCCTTTCCAGTGTCAGACAGGCCACAAAGAGGCAGATACAGATGCCCCAGAGGCAGATCACAGCCCCAAGGCTCATACAGGCCTAAACAATGGGGTACTTCTACCTCCAAAAGCGGAGAAGAAAAGTCACAGCCATATAGGAAACAATCTCAATGACTTTCCCCTGCCAGCACCAAGCACTTATCTTCTGGCAGCTCCTTTGGGGGGAAAACTAGCACTTTTTGCACAAAATTGGCACATGATCACCCAGGACAAATGGGTCTTAAATATCATATCCCAGGGTTACAGGTTCCATTTTCACACCCTGCCAAGGCCAAACGGTATGCCAGACCTGCCACGCAATCAATGGGCAGAGGCACAAAAACACGTTTCATCCCTCATAGACATGAGAGCCATTCAGCACGTACCACAGCAAGAGCAGGGACTGGAATTTTGCTCAAGGCTATTCTTGGTGCCCAGAAAGGACAAAACCTGGAGACCAATACTGGACCTGTCTATCCTGAACACATTCCTGGATATTCCAAAATTCAAAATGTTAACTCTGCAGCAGCTTCTGCCCATTGCTGGGAAAGAAGGCTTGGCTTGTGACTTTAAACCTAAAAGAGGCATACCTGCATGTCCCAATCAGACAGTCATGCAGAAGATACCTCTGATTTATAGCTGGCTCAATGCACTAACAGTTCTCTGCACTGCCCTTTGGCTTATCTACTGCGCCCAGGGTCTTCACAAAATGCCTGGCACCAGTAATTGCTTTTTGCAGACAGAGGAATTCATATATATCCTTACTTGGACGACTGCCTTATACAAGCAGAGAACAAGGGCACTCTACTGCAGCATCTGGCGTTTGTAAAAACATTACTAACAGGCCTAGGGTACACAGTAAACAAAAAGAAATCAAAACTCGAACCCTCTCAAGAGATAATATTCCTGGGTGCAAGCTTAAATACAACTGCCCAGAAGGCTTATCTCACACCAGACAGACAACTGACTACTTTATTTCAAAATGTTGGCAACAAAGACCCAGTTATCTGCAAGGAAAATTCTGCAGGCTTCGGGCTTCATGGCATCCTGCATTCTGCTAATTCCATATGTAAGACTGCATATGAGGAAACTTCAATGGTATCTAAAAAGTGTTTGGACTCAACATTGCCACAGCCTGGAAACAATAATTACCCTCATTCTCTACCTGCAACAGGAGTTTCGATGGTGGGCAAAAGCCTGTCACCACAATACGGGACAGCCATTCACCTTACCCACAGCCAGGCAGACATTGACAACAGATGCATCAGATTACGCTTGGGGGGCCCATATGGCAGGAAGATGTATTCAGGGCACATGGTCTGCAAGTCAAATGCATCTACATATCAATCAAAAAGAGATGCCAGCAGTTCAAAATGCTCTGACAGCCTTCAAGGATCTACTTCATCCAGGACAACTACTGATAAAGACTGACAATACCACAGTCATGTGGTACATAAACAAGCAAGGGGGCACACATTCCTACCCCCTCTGCAGACTAGCCATGAACTTGTGGGATACAGCATTGACTTACCAAGTACATCTGCAAGCACAATTCCTGCCAGGAAGGATAAATACTCTGGCAGATGAACTAAGCAGAAACCTAATGGATCCCCACGAGTGGAAATTGGATCTACACGTCTTCAGCATGATAACAAGGAACTGGGGAGGCACGGACATAGACCTATTTGCCTCCCCTCACAACTGCCAACTACAAAGATTCTGCACAAGGACTTATCACAAGCAAGCATGGAAAGTGGATGCTCTATCTTTCAGCTGGAAAAACCTAACAGTATATGCCTTTCCTCCTCTGCCTCTCCTCCCCAAGGTACTCCTCAAAGTCAGACTAGAGAAGCCAAAAATTATACTGATTGCCTCAGACTGGCCCCTCCACCACTGGTACCCAATCCTAAAGAGCTTGTCTCAATGCCCAGCTTGGACATTACTTCAAATTCCTCACTTATTGATTCAACAAGACAGTCAGATACTGCACAGCCAACTCAGGACCTTTAAACCTGGCAGCATGGCGGATAATGTAGCCATTCAAGACACACCTCTTTCTAAAGCAGTCATGGATGTTATTTTGGAGGCCAGGAGGCCTAGCACCAGAAAATCTTATGCAGAAAAATGGAAGAGAGTCTGTACTTGGAACCAGGCACCAAGGTATTGACACGATTGTTCCAAATATTCCTCAGATTTTGCAATACTTAACTGAGATGCTGGATAAAGGCCTTTCCTTTTCATCAGTTAAAATTCATGCCTCTGCCATTTCAGCTCATTACAATACAGAACCACCTATTTTTTCTCATCCATTACGAAGACAGTACCTCAGAGGGGCCAAAAACACAAGACCCCCCAAGGAGAGCACCAATACCTGCATGGGACCTCAACTATGTCTTGGAAAAACGTACACTGCCTCCATTTGAGCCAGCCTCTGCAGCTGATATAAAATTCTTATCCTGGAAAACAGCTCTGCTCCTAGCAATAACCTCCGCTAGACGAGTCTCAGAGTTACAGGCACTCATGGCTGTGGAACCTTTTATCATTTTCCATCCTGACAGGGTTTCTCTGAGAACAAACCCTACATTTATGCCTAAAGTAGTGACCAGTCTGGCCCTTAACCAAACAATTCACTTGCCTACCTTTTACCCAAACCCACAGAATAAGGGTGAGAGACTTCTGCATTCTTTGGACATTCACAGACAGCTACGCTTCTACTTGGACAGAACCAAAGCTTTCAGAAAGACTGAACAACTTCTAGTAGCATACGCTGCAGGATCACAAGGAAAGCCTATTTCAAAGCAGACTATTTCAAAGTGGATAGGCCACTGCATTCGTTTCTGCTATTCACAGCATGGCAAATCAGTGCCTAAGGGCATTAGGCCACATTCCACCAGAGCAGCAGCCACTTCAGCAGCCTTCCTCAGAGGAGTACCAACCAAAGATATCTTAGAGGCTGCAACTTGGAGTTCAGTGCATACTTTTACAAAGCACTATCACTTACCTCTCTACTCTAAATCTAGGGCAGGCTTTGCCACTGCAGTTCTGCAGGGCCTGATAGCCTTTCCTAATCCTATTTAGCACCAGCGTACCAACCATAGCTTTGGGATTCAACCCAATTGTAATGACTGCAACAGTGAAACATGATGAACATAGTACAGTTGTGTACCTACCATAAATGTAGATGTTTGAGTGTGTTCACTGTTGCAGTCCAGGTTACCCTTCCACCATCCCCCTTTTCCTTGCTTGGACTTATCTGTACTTCTCTATTCTATACAGCCTATGTGGTGTATTTGCTTGTAGATGAAGGAAAAGTTGTTTTTTGGTTATGCATGCTTATTGGCATTAGTGAGCCTACCATTTTAGGGGCACCTGACATCCGGGGCAAGAAAAACTGAAGAAAATGGCGTCAGCTGCATCTTTTATACCCCTGGCACACTGACGTCAGGGAGGAGGCGACAGCAACCGATGCCGGACCTAGACTTTGGAACTCAGGCTGACTGCGGGTAGCCTGCCAGCAGGATAACCCAATTGTAATGACTGCAACAGTGAATACACTCTAACATCTACATTTATGGTAGGTACACAACTGTACTTTCTTGGGTTCACTCTAAGGGAGCAGATACAGCACAGCCCTCCTTACCTCTCATCCTGGATTACAGCAGACCTAGTCCACAGAGGCCTATCCTTCTCTTCCATTAAGATCCATGAGTCTGCCGTCTCTGCTCATTACAGCACTGAGACACCTGTCTTCTCTCACCCTCTCATCAAACAGTTCTTCAGAGAAGCTAACAACTTAAGGCCACCAAGAAGAGCCCCCACCCCTGCTTGGGACCTTAACTTTGTGCTGAAAAAGCTCACGCTACTCCCCTTTGAGCCTGCAGTGTCAGCAGAGTTAAAATTCCTCTCTTGGAAAACAGCCTTGCTTCTGACCATCACTTCAGCTAGAAGAGTGTCAGAGCTACAAGAACTTATGGCCGTGTAACCCTTCATTATTTTTCATGCTGACAGGGTTTCCCTCAGGACTAACCCTATTTTTATGCCTAAAGTCGTGCCCAGTGTGGCTCTCAACCAATATATCCATTTCCCCACCTTTTTCCCTAATCCTCAGAATAAGGTGGAAAGGATCCTACACTCTTTAGATGTGCACAGACAGCTCAGATTCTACCTTGATAGGACTAAACCCTTAAGGAAATCTGACCAGTTACTAGCCAACTTTGCACCAGGGGCAGAGGGCAAGGCCATATCAAAACCGAAAATCTCCAAATGGATAGCACAGTGTATCCATTTCTGTTACAAACACCATGGGAAACCACCCCCTCAGGGGGTCAGAATGCATTCCACTAGGGCAACTTCAACCTCTACAGTTTTTCTTAGAAGAGTCCCTAACAGGGACATTCTGGAAGCTTGCTACCTGTGAGTTTGGTTCACACTTTCACCAAGCATTGCCACCTGCATATCTTTTCCAAATCCAGGGTGGGTTTTGCAACAGCAGTCCTGCAGGGCATACTAGCCAGCCCCAACTTTTCTGGACTGCCTCCACCCATTCTTCAGCTTTGGGAATCAACCCAAGTGTGATGACTGCAACAGTGAAACATGAAGAACATAGTACAGTTGTGTACACTTACCATAAATGTAGATGTTCGAGTGTATTCACTGTTGCAGTCCTGGTTTCCCACCCTCCAACCTCCTTGTTTCTCTCTCTCTCTCTCTCTCTCTCTCTCTCTCTCTCCTTCTCTGTTTATTTTACTCACCCCTTACAGGGCTATTGGTATTTACCTTTTGCTGGTGGTGTTTTTTCCACCATAATTTAGCTCCCTATTTGGGGGCTCCTGACATTTGGGGCAAGAAAAACTGACGTAATGGTGTTGGCTGCCTGTTTTTATACCCCTGACGACCTGACGTCAGTCCTGAAGCAACAGCAACCAACGCAGAAATACTAAGTCTCTGGTATTCGAGCCGACTGAGGGCTACCTGGTGGCAGATAAACCCAAGTGTGATGACTGCAACAGTGAATACACTCTAACATCTACATTTATAGTAAGTGTACACGGCTGTACTTTTTTTTGACCCACAGGATGGGCATCTGTAAATTTCACAATGACATTCATTAGCCTCCCTCCATTTCAGAATAAACATACAGTCTGTACCATCTGATTTCACATCAGCACCTTAGGTATGCACTAAATGCATGGCAGTGGTGGCCAGTTACCTTCCTGTCCTGGGTGTCTGGGTTTTACCTATTTTGAGCACTTGATGTCTGGTGTCACCCATGAGAAAAACTGTTCTCCAGCAAAATAAATCTTCTGCTTGGTTTGCTTCCCAGACTGGGAGTAACTGTCAGTATCAAAAAAGGTCACATCATTTTGTAGAACTCTGGATCAACAACAAGACTTTACTATGCCACTGGTGCATCGTATCGCAGCCACCACTGTATCTCACTTAGAGAACTTGACTGGCTTGAACTCCCTCAACTTCTTCACCCAGATCAACTCTCTCTCACCCACAAGTTAGTAAACCATCCTCTTTAAGTCCCATCCCTTCAAAACTTTCTCCAGCCCTACTGCTTCACTAGACCGCTACAATCCAGCAGCAGAAATCTACTTCTAGTGACCAAACCCAAAAACTCAGCAGGAGAAGCACTGTTCTCCTGTCTCATATCCAGATTATGGAGCAGTTCCCCCCCCCCCATAACCACACTACCTTCTTGCAATCACTTCAAGACTGCATTAAAAACTCACTTAAGAAGTCTCTGGTTTTGCCCATGCACAAATCCTGACTAGTAACCCTCCTTTTTACCTCCCCTTCCTTTCCCCTCCCATAGCCACCCTGCCTCACACCATCCTCTGCAGGCTCTGGCTCACTCTTTACCCTCCCCTTCCCTCCTCACTCAGTCTCTCAGACCTGTTATATCATGCTTAACTACCTCACTTCATCGCAACTCCAAATACATATCCAACTGACTTACACTTAGCTTCCTCTCACTACTACGTAAGCTTCCTCTCACTACTACGTATACTACTCACTCAGTCTCCTCTCTTACTTCTCTGTCTTCCCCTTCCATCCCATTAGCCCTTCTAGCTTGTTCCACCTTCATGTGGAGCATCTGCTTTATATCTGTTTGTGTTTAGTGCAATATTTGTATATAAGATTTAGGTGTATGAGTTTAGAACAGTATCCATTTGAGTTTAGTACTATCTGTATACATATCCTACCTTTATTCCTAGCCTCTAGCTAGATATTGGTATATCTGTTCATTACTATGTTTCATATTGTATGTATAGCAAATATTTGCTGCAATATGTATTTGCTATTGTATGTATATTCAATTGTTCTTTGTGTACTCTGCTGCTCATTTATTGCTCTGTGGAGCTTTTCTTCCCAGGCCTCCGCTGAAAAATGACGTGTGTCCAGTTAGAATTTCTTGGTAAACAAATGTAAATAAATAAATAAGACCAGGAAAATACATCATCTTTTGGACAGGATTTCAGAACTTTCTGCTGCTGTTGTCCTTCTGTATGTCTTAAACGCAAGTGCAGAATAATGGTTTTCTGTGTGCCCTGCGGCAGTTGGCAGCCATGCTGTTCATTGTGCTTTACTGCATATTCCACAAGGGAGTCGCAGAGGATGGTATAAGGCCAGTGGTCATTGTGCTCAGGCCTATTGGATAAGATCAGTAAGATTGCTGTGGTATGTCACTACATTCTTAAGTGGCTCCATTTTGAAAGACTAAAGAGCAACAGCATTCATATGTCTTTGACCATGGCCATTACAGGATGCCTGCGCACTAATGGATTGGTAGGGACTTTACTGGGTACACTGGTCAGATGCCATTGTTGATAAAGGAATCCTCATTGCATATCAGTATTCTGTCAACTTTAGTGTGATCTTGGAAACTCTCCAGGCATTACGATATGTCCTCCTTGCAAAAGCCCTGGCCATTCACTCATTGAAGATTCCTGTAGTCTGCTATGTCAGCATGTGGGGGGGGGGGGGGGGGTACTTGCTTCTATTTCCTTTGTCAGGTGGCAGTACAGTTTGGTAGTGGGCAATTTTTAATCATTATTTTCAAGTAGCCACTCACTTTTCATCTCTAACCAACTAATTTGTAAAAGGGCTGCTTTATTGTCTTCTGATGTTTCACTGTATCCTTTGCTAGGGACCTGTTCCTGAAATGGGGCACACCAGTCTACGACATCTTTGTGTCTACAACCGGTGCCTAATATCAGGACAACCTTTCACTGGTCTTTCTGTTTTGTGATTGTAGCAGAGATGCATTGATACAGGATTGGCTTCAAGGCCTACTTTGTGCTCCTTGTTTCTTCTCACTGTTTCTGAAGTCAAAGGATTTTTCAAAAGGCCAAGCTTCAAAGCTGTGATAGTTCTGATAACAGCAGACTGGCCCAGGCAAGTTTGGCTTTCACTGCTGTGACTGTTTACATCTGTTGACCCCTTTCAGGTTACCTCTGAAGAAGGTTGTTCTGTTTCTTCCCTATGGCAAGACACATCTGAACCTTAGGAATCTAAAATTAACAGCCTGTTTCCTCCACTTCCATTGATTGGCAGAAGTCAGGATTTTATAGTTACAGTGGTAGATGTTCTTTGATCATTTCAAAAACCTCTACTTGGAAAGTTTCCAATGTAAAATGGAAGAGGGTTTCTGTTTGGACCACTGGGTGCTACAGGGCTTTTCATTTAATCCTCTGTCCCCAATGTTTCACAGAGAGATGTTTCCGCAAAAAACAGGCTTTCCTTCATACCAAATATTTCAACTTACAGTTTGATTGGTCTTTCTGATGTTCTACAGAGGGCATCTTAACAGATGAGAATATTTACTGTATTATATTACTGTTCATAGCCAGCTTAGGTTTTATTAGGACAGGACCAAAGCTTTGTGAAGGGGGTCTCAGCTGTGTTTTTTTTTCTTTGGCTATCAGGAACTAAGGCATAAGTTGACCAACTTGTGTTTGGCCTTTTAGTTTTCTACTTGTATTTCATTTATCTACCACAAATGTGGGATAGGGGTTGCCAGATTTGTATAAGGCTACTGTTGTTAGGGCATACAACTTTAATAGCTTTTCCCTTTATAAAACCTTACTAGATGACATCAGAGCTAGATAATAATCAGATGGGTCCTAAGCAGGGCAGTGGACCAGGGATCCCCTCAGAAGTACCAGTATCCCACTACTTGCCCCCCCCCCACCATTACCATTTGACATAGTTCAAGCCTGTCAGTATGCATGCGGTTTTATTTTTCCATTTTTTAATGATCACAGGGATTTGGATTTAATTTTAAAAGCTGTTTTATTACATTTTTTGCAGCAGGAGCACTAAAGCCATTTGATAAAACACTTGCATTGAAAACAGACTTAGCATGAGCAACAATAGTCTTCTGTTTCTTTTAAATTCACATTTATTGAAAATGCATCTGGCAGTCCGTTAAATAATAAGAGACATGCAGCAAATCGTAGTGTAATAGTGTACAGAGAAGCAGTAACTAGAAGCTATCTGTAGGATGCAGGAATTCTACATTTAATTGTATAACACATTTGCTAACAGCCTGGGACA
The DNA here is from genome assembly GCF_019279795.1 of Protopterus annectens. NCBI lineage: Eukaryota > Metazoa > Chordata > Ceratodontiformes > Protopteridae > Protopterus > Protopterus annectens. Next base: position 459,086,092 of record NC_056745.1, read on the forward strand.
GCCCACTGGACACAAGTGTCTCTCTTCAGAGGAATGATGAATTACGACTAAACTAACTACAGAAATCCAAAAATACTGGCACGCAACCCTGGATACACTCTTTATTTTATTAGAAAATAATTGAGAAGTGCTTTCGTCTGAATTATTTTACAGACTTCATCAGATAAAATCACATTTAAAATTTGTGCCTTAAATACACTGTGAATTAATGCAGCTCTTGATTAAACACAACCTTAAAGAAATGGAGCTCCTGTATGCAGAAATTAAATAGTTGGGTAAATTAATTCATGAAGATATCATGTTTAAACAAATTCAAAACCGTTTTTTTTGTCTATTTTTTCGGACATTGATAAGCTTTGTGTGGGCATTCAGGAGCGCAAGTTGAAAAAACTGGCCCGTGATCGTAATGAATATCTAGAAGGAAAAGCCTATCCACAACCACCTTCTGACTAGTATAATCTTGCTCAGCAGGAGTGACTGTTAGAGCCAGGAAACTTGCAATTGTATTTTCCCAATGCTGACAATACTGTACAACACGCTTTAGAGGATCCACCCCGCAGGAACAGGAGGGCCTTTCCAGACAATGTTCGGAGTACATTGAGTGGTTGGGACTTGTCTTGGAGCAGATGGAATCAATGGAGGTGTGCAGGAGGTGACTTCTTTTCATAAACCTGAAGTTATTCTTAATGCCGCAGAAGACTTTAAAATTTTCTATTATAGCTCAAATTGTTAATGTTACACATGCTGATTTACTCTGTAGGGAGCTGTCTTTTGTTCCCGGTAAGCATTTTGATATTGCTAGGGCTGTATGTGAGTTGAGTTATGTAGATGTAAATTGAATTTACATTATTTGATGACCAGTAATGAACGGTTTTGGGTCCACCCACATTGTTTCATGATCAAAGTATTTCTAATCACTGTGTTTCTCTGTTGGTTATCACATTTGGGTTATCTGCCTGCAGGTAGCCCTCAGTTGGCCTGAATACCAGAGTCTTGGGATTTCTGCGCAGATGCTGTCGCTTCTTCCATGACGTCAGGATGTCATGGGTATAAAATATGCAGCCGACACCATTACATCAGTCTTTCTTGCCATGCAGTGTCCGAAGCAGAAGCAGTTTGCAAGTGCTTGTCGGCCACCTCCTGAAATTTTCGTTTTTTTTGAGTTTCAGACCTGAAGTCTTCTAAAAGATAAGTACCCCATTGGGGATCCTTTTTTCTTGCTCAAACCAATGTCAGAAAAAGCTAATAATTGTCTGGCTTGTGGAAAGCAAATACCTCACAGAGATTTTCATTCTTACTGCGCCGTCTGTTTAGGCCCAGACCACGATGTTCCTCGCTGTCGGTTTTGTACCTTGTTCAATGCCCGAACTATTCGTCACTGGGCTATTTTTGTCACTAAATTCTTTCACTCTTATTCTCCGTATTCCGAAATGGCTTCAATAAGCCATCCAACTACTGATCTGAAAAAATGTAAGGATAAAGACAGAGACAGGCCGCATAGGCCAGTACTCAGTGAGGCACCTTCGCAGCCCTGATAACTTCTACAGATTTGCAGGCCTCTGCTGAGACCCTAGTCCGGTATGCTGTGAGCTGTTTCTTTTACTCTGGATCCTGTGGATGTCTCTACCTTGGATGGGTCTGGACCCGCTGTGCAGGCACCGGCTTCTGAGGGTGTATTCCAACATTCTGATGTTCATATTAAACCGACATCTTCATTTTTTACTAAAACTACCAAGTTTATTAGGCCCAGAGTTCGCACTTCGCCTAGAAAACCGATGACCAAAATGCATGCTTAAGCTCCCATGCCACAGAAACAATTGCTTAGAATGGCTGAAGACCTAATAACTTTAATTAGGGGAAGCCAGCCTTCCTCATCTATAAGACAAAGAATTGATTTTCCTTCTGATTCTACAGACCGTGAGCCTAATGACTTTGATTCCCTTGATTACCAGGACATTCCCTTATCTGCCTATGAGGATTCAGATGCAGAGGATTCCATCTCCTCTGCTCCCCCCCCCAAAGGACTTTTCCTTTGGGTGAAACCTTGCATACCTTAAGAGAGCATTTCTGCTGGGAATGTCAGGACTACCCACAGTCCAAAAAGAGACTCAGAGAATTTTTAGACTTGCCTTAGCACAGGCCTCTAGCTATACCCCCTGTTCTGGAAATTTTTGAATCCAGCCTTACCCCTGATACCTTGCTTCCAGCGGCCAAGAATCCTGACAGGTTCTACAGAGTACCGGACTCCCACAAGTTTCTCTTTAAGAATCCTACTGCAGATCCAGATACCATTTCCCAGTTACCTAAAGGCATTAAGGCTAGAATAGCCAAAAGCCCTACCCTTCAGGCAGGGACTCCAGGGCTTTAGATAGATGGGGTAAGAAGATATTCACCTCTGCTACTCTTGCCATCCATGCTTTAAATTGCCAGTTTCATATGTTAAAGTATCAGCAACATATTATGGAGCTAATTAAACAGAAAATTATGTTGATTCCTGCTTGTGCAGAACATAAAGATTTACAAGAGTTAATGCATTCTGCTGACCAAGTTGGAAAACATACTTTGCAATGCGGTTTTGATGCCTTAGAAGCATCTTGCAGGGCTGTTGTCACTGGGCCTGTTCTTAGAAGGCATGCTTGGCTTAAGGAACATATCTTGCCAGACTATGTCAAAGCAAAATTACTAGATGCACCACTAAATCAAGAATGCCTGTATGGCGATAAAACAGAAGTCCTCAAAAAGATGGAAGAAAAAGCTAAAGCTATGCAAACTCTTAAATATTTCCTACAAGTACAGCCCCCTAGATTCAGTAGGCATTGGTCTTCAAAAAACTGGTCCTTTCCAGTCCCTCCCAGACCTTCTCAGTCCTAACCCAGGGGCAGCATACCACCACGGTTACAGTCTCAGGGTATGCACAGATCTAAGCAATGGAGTGCTTCCCACCTCTAAAACAGGAAGTAGTAAGCCAACATCCTATGGTAAAATCTCACAATGACTTATCCTTAATTCTTCCAAGCCTTGCCCAAGTACTTGCACCCTTAGGAGGAAAACTTGACCTACATGCAAAAAACTGGAGTACATCACCCAAGACAGATGGGTCTTGAACATTGTATCCCAGGTATGCCGATTCTACTTCCACTCACTGCCAACTCCAAGCGGATGGCCAGACCTCCCCACAAACCAGTGGACAGAGCCCCAAAAGCAAGTACTTTCTCTTCTCAGTATCAAGGCTATTCGACCTGTCCCTGCAGAGCATAGGGAACAAGGTTTTTACTCCAGAGTGTTTCTGGTCCCCAGGAAAGAAAACTCTTGGTGCTCTATCCTGGATATGTCTATTCTCAACACCTTCCTGGTGGTTCCAAGGTTCAAGATGCTTACTCTCCAACAGCTGCTTCCTATTTTAGCCAAGGACTCCTGACTAGCCACCCTAGACTTAAAAGAAGTTTATCTGCACATCCCCATAAGGGAATCTTGCAGCAAATACCTAAATTTCAGAGCAGAAAGGCCAAGTGGTGCAGTGGGTAAGGTGCTTGCCTCTAATCTGCTAGGTGCAAGGTTTGATTCTCACCACTGGAAAGAGCTTGCCTCATTGCAGATGTTTATTCACCCAGGGTATTCACAAAATGCCTAGCTCCAGCCATTGCATATTGCAGGCAGAGAAAAATTCAAATTTACACATACCTGCACGATTGCCTGATTCAGGCGGACAGTCAGGAATTGCTACTCCAGCACCTGACATTTGTAAAAAGACTTCTAGCTTCACAGGGGTACACCATCAGCAAAAAGAAATCACGTCAGGTACCCAGCCAACAGATTGTATTCCTGGGAGCAAGCTTGAACACCACTTCCCAGATGGCATTCCTCATTCCAGAAAAACAAATGTATTTGACAAACTACTTCAATCTACTGGCCACCAAAACCGTACTTCAATCTACTGGCCACCAAAACCCAGCTATCTGCAAGAAAAATACTACAAGCCCTAGGGTTCATGGCCTCTTGCATTCTATTAATTCCATATGCAAGACTGCATATGAGGAAATGTCAATGGTACTTAAAAAGTCTCTGGTGTCAACTTTCTCAGGACATGGAAACAGTGATTCCTATCATTCCTTGCCTAAGGGCAGAGTTTCTTTGGTGGGCAGAGGCCTGCTACCACAACAAAGGGCTCCCTTTCATGCTACCCCCTGCCCCCCAAACCCTAACAGATGCATCAGACTGTGCATGGGGGGGGGGGCTCACATGGCAGGACAAGGTATTCAAGCAAATGGATCCCAAAGCAAATGCACCTGCATATCAATCAAAAAGAAATGTTAGCTGTATAGAATGCTCTGACAGCCTTCAAACACCTTATTCTTCCAGGCCAACTATTGATAAAGACAGACAACACCACAGTTATGTGGTACATAAACAAGCACATTCCTACCCACTTTGCAGGTTAGCCATGGCTCTGGGGGAAACCACCTTGAGCAACCAAGTGCACCTACAAGCTCAATTCCTGCCAGGCAAACTAAATAAACTGGCAGATGAATTAAGCAGAAATCTAATGGACCCGCACGAGTGGAAACTGGAACCCAGATCATTCAAGCTACTGATCCACAGTTGGGGGGCATCAGAGGTGGCCCTCTTTGCTTCCCCTCAGAACTTTCAATTGAGCAAATGTTGTACCAGAACTCCCCACAGCCAAGCATGGAAAGTGGATGCTCTGTCCTTAACATGGAAAAAACCTCTCAATCTATGCCTTTCCCTCTCTGCCCCTCCTCTCAAAGGTTCTACTAAAGATCAAACAGGACAAGCCAAGGACAATCTTGATTGCACCAGACTGGCCACGCCAGCACTGGTACCCACCTTTGCGCAGTCTGACAGTACTGCCACCTTGACACCTGCCTCAGACCCCTTCCTGCTGTCCCAGCAGGAGGGCCAGATTTTGCATTCTCAGTTACAAACCCTGAACCTAGCAGCCTGGTTCATCTCCTGAACCTTCAGTAAACAGGTGCTGGATGTCTTCATGGAGGCAAAAAGACCTATTACTAGAAAATCCTATTCAGAAAAGTGGAAAAGATACTGTTTTTGGAGCCAGTCTCAAGGAATGAACACAAATGTGCCCAGCTTACCTCCTAGACTAGATTACTTAACAGAAATGTTCCACAAAGGCCTATCCTTCTCTTCAATTAAGATTCATGGCTCTGCCATCTCAGCTCATTATAATAGTGAGCCACCCCTCTTCTCTCATCCTCTGGTCAAACAGTTCTTGAGAGGAGCCAGAAATTTAAGACCCCCCCCCCCAGGAGAGCTCCCTCTTCAGCCAGGGACCTTAACTTTGTAGTGGAAAAAACTCACACTTCCACCCTTTGAACCTGCTGCTTCAGCAGAGTTAAAATTCCTCTCCTGGAAAACAACTTTATTCCTAGCCCTCACTTCAGCAAGAAGAGTGTCTGAATTGCAGGCTCTTATTGCTGTGGAACCCTACATTATCTTCCATGCGGACAGGGTTCCCTCAGGACTAACCCATCATTTTTGCCAAAGGTGGTATCTAGTGTGGCTTTAAACTTATCCATTCATATGCCAGCTTTTTCCCCTAGTCCTCAGAATACAGTGGAAAGGATCCTGGCACTCCCTGGATGTGCCCAGGCAGATTAGGTTCTATCTAGACAGGACTAAACCTTTCTGAAAATCTGACCAGCTGCTAGTCAGTTTGGCTACAGGGGCAGAGGGCAAACTATTTCTACATGGATAGCACACTGCATCCATTTCTACTGAAAACATCATGGGAAACCTGCCCCACAGGGGATCAGAACACATTTCACTAGGGCTACATCAACCTCTACAGCATTTCTCAGGGGAGTTCCTGCCAGGGACATCCTGGAAGCTGCAACCTGGAAATCTGTACACACATTCACCAAGAATTACCACTTGCCTATCTTTTCTAAATCCAGTGCTGGATTTGTTACAGCAGTCTTACAGGGCCTGCTTGCCAGCCCTTATGTTTCTTGACTGCCTCCACCCATCCTCAGCTTTTGGAATCAACCCAAATGTGATGACTGCAACAGTGAAACACGAAGAACATAGTACAGTTGTGTACACTTACCATAAATGTAGATTTTCGTGTGTATTCACTGTTGCAGTCCTGGTTAACCTTTTACTTCTACCTATCCTTTTTGTTTGGCATACCTTATATCACTGGTATTTGCATTTTGCTGGGGGTGTTCCACACCATGTAATTGCTTCCTCTTTAGGGGGTCCTGACATCTGGGGCAGGAAAAACTGATGTAATGGTGTCTGCTGCATGTTTTATACCCATGACGTCCTGACATCATGGAAGAAGCGACAGCATCCAACGCAGAAATCCCAAGACTCTGGTATTCAGGCTGACTGAGGGCTACCTGCAGGCAGATAACCTAAATGTGATGACTGCAACATTGAATATACTCTAACATCTACATTTATGGTAAATGTACACAACTGTGCTTTGCATCCTAATATAAAACTTTTTGAGAAAATGTGAAATGCACATGAAACATTTGAGGTAGTTAAGGCTGGAATTCCCATGGCACAACCTGAATTGTGGTGAACTTATCTTGGAAGAAATCAAACAAACGGGTAATTTATGGTTAATGTGCCCTGATAAAAGGTGATGACTTACAGTTTTGCATCAAACTGATTATGAGCAAAATATGTTCAATCTATTGTATGGTGATTCTTATACTGAAGTTTCCCTTAATGAAATTCATGTATCATATTAAGAAAATTATGATATGCTTATGCGAGAGGAGATAAATATAGATGAATATAACTTTTTATCCATACCTGATCTTAGAATACCACAGGTTGTTGGTATGCAGAAAGTACATAAAAATTTAGTCAATCCACCGTTTTGTCCTATATTTGATGCAAGGTCCTCAAAAACAAGTTATGCAGTACAATATGTGGACAAATTTCTTAACAAAATAGTGTATAACATTCATCATATATGCAAGGATTCTTCATATTTCCTAAAATGAGTCAATTTATTGCATCATCCAGCAGATATATTTCTGACAGTTGATATACAAGATTTGTTCACATGTATCCCCCCCACAGTACTGGCTTAGGGTGGTTTTCTGAATATCTCAGTGAGGAGACTGACATTCCACAAACTAAAATTAACACTCTTAGCACCCTTATGGAAGTAGTCCTTTCTAATAATTATGTGTTCTTTGAAAGACATTACTTTCATCAAACTAAGGGTGTGGCCATGGGGTCAGCATGTGGCCCACTTTACGCCAATCTAGTTATGAGGATGTGGGAAGGAAAATTTATATTCAAGAATCAGTTTTCATCATCTTGGAAGCTTTACATTCGCTTCCTTGATTACATATTCATTGCATGGACAGGTGGCATGAACAGCATTGAAGCGTTTGTAACATGTATTAATAATACGACTGATTTCCTCAAATTTACACACAATATAAGTAGTGAAGCGATTCCATATTTGGATGTTTATTTGCAGAAAAAAATTGTGGAGGGTGACATGTGGATAGTGTCCAAGGTATATAAAAAACCTACATATTCAGACACACTTTGCACTACACTAATTGTCACTCTGCTTTTCAAAAACGAAGTGTAGTTAAAGGTCACCTCATCAGAGCTGCAAGAATGATTACCGATTTTACAGATTTTTTTGGATGAGTGTGATTTATTAGAGAGGATGTTTGTTAGCAGAGGATACCCAGATAGAATGTTTAAAACCTTGAAAGCAGCGGTTATCAGTAAAAGACTTTGAGAATTTTATAAACCTTTATTAGGTGTTGAACAAAATGTAGTAAATACCATGGATGCCTACACTGCTTATTGTCTGGAAAGTGCCAATATTCATTTACTAGGAGATACCACTACAGACACAGGTTTTTCCTATCAGCATAGTTTTATTACCACATATTCTGTGGATAGTCCTGTGGTAAGTGATATTAGGAAGAATTGGAAATTTGTCACTAATGATCACACTTTAAATACTAAGCGAAGATAGCGGTATTGTGTACAGAAAGAGATTGTTTTAAGAATATTTATATGATCACTTGGGTTCAGTGCATAGCAATAGTAATTCCTTGGCCAGCATGAAGTCTGCTGCATTTACAGTGTCCCTAAATTCTTGAAACAGATCCTGTTATTGTTAGGGACAAAGTTGTTCACATTAGGGGTAAATATAATTGTTGTATAAGGGGTATAGTTTATGCAGCAATATGCCAGCAATGTAATAGCTTTTATATCTGCAAATTGGAATGGAGAATTAAAGATCACATTTATGAGCATATTTATGAAGTAAGTAAAGAAAAGACTACCAATGTGTTGTTTAGGTGCATTCGGGAGAATCACAGTTTCTTTTTTCTGTAATTGAAAAAAATAAATTGATCAACAACCTACGGGTGGACAATGGAAATTAAAATAAAAGAGAGGGAATTGTGGTGGCAGACATTTTTAAATGCAGTAGCCCCACGGATTTAATGTTACATTGTCTATTAAGTGTTTGTTAAAATAGAAGGTGTATGAGAGGAAAAGTTTTTGGTTTAGATCATTCATTGTGTTTTTACAGGTTTGTTACTTTAAGTATTGACTCTATCAGAGTGAGTCATGATTGTTTAGCATATTTAAGGCATGAATTTTAAATGTGATTTTATCTGATGATGTTGGTACAATAATTTTGATGAAAGCACTTATCAATTTTCTATTAAAATAAGGAGTGTATCTGGCGTTGAGACAGTATTTATTTTTTATCTCTTCAGAGGAAGCCCATAGCACTGTCTTGAAATCACTTAGACACACACATGCACTCTAGTCAGATGAAGGAAGCAGCTCATTAACGGCTCATAGCCTTACTCATGTACACTAAGTGCCAAACTGTTGTAGCCCAACACAGTGCATTTCACACCCATGAGTCTACAAAAAAAAAAAAAGAAAAAAGTTAAGGCTCGTAGGTAGTTGCTAAGTATGCAGTCTAGGAGATCATTAATTAATAAGCCCAGCCCAAATTCCCTTTTGCCACAAGCTCTGTCTGGTTAAGTATCTTGCTCAAAATCAGACAGTAACCAATCGAATATGAGGGAATCAAACCCTGACTCACACACAGTTTTTCATTAACAGTTCACAGCCTTAATTTTGTTTGCCAACTGCCAGACTAAATTAAAATGCATTCAACATACATTCATATTTTAGCAGTAACCATATAGGCTTCATGTTACCCAGCCTATTCACAACCAAATAAACACACTGACAACAGTCTAAAAAACAAGGAAAGTACCCAAGAAACATGGGTCATAAGATGATGCTAATGTTTACTGCAATCAGTTCCTTCCTTTACACCGTGATGCAGTAACTTAGTATTTATACATACACAAAGATGTGGCCATCAGTTACAGCTCCTTGTATGACTGAGTACATTCAGACATTTGCTTGCAGTTAAATGAATATAAGTACTGTCCGAGAAGTGTGATGTTCATCGTGTTACCCTGCTGCAGTCATCACGCTTGGGTTATCCTGTCGTCAGGCTGTCCCGCAGTCTGCCTGAATTCCAAAGTCTTGGTCCGGCGTCGGTTGCTGTCGCTTCTTCCCTGACGTCAGTGCACCAGGGGTATATAAGAGGCATCCAACGCCATTTTCTTTAGTCTTTCTTGCCGCGCTGTGCCCGAAGCAGAAGCAGTTCGCATGTGCCAGTCGGCCGACACCTGAGATTTTCGAATCGAATTTCAGTCCGAAGTCTTCAAAGCTAAGTACCCTGTTGGGGAACCTTTTCTTGCCTTTTGTCAGAAAAAGTTAACAATTGCATTTCTTGTGGGAAGCAAATACCTCATAAGGACTTTCATTCTTATTGTATACCTTGCCAAGGCCCAGACCACGACGTCACTGGTTGTCTGTTTTGTGCTAGGTTCAATAAGCGAACGATAAAGCGACTCTTTGATTTTGCACGGCACTACTTCGGTAGGAAATTTAATTACACTATGCCATCGGAGCAACCGACTACCGGTGTGCATAAAAAACCGCAAAGATAAAGACAGGCAGCCTAGATCCAAGCCAGACTCCGAGGCCTCGGCTGGGCTGGTCGCCGGTTCTCCGGTTTTCAGTGAGGCACCTATGCAGCCCCTGACGACCGCAGAATTGGAATCCCAGACTGCTTTAGATTCTCAAGCAGAGAGTTCTAGGCCCTACTGGCAACATTGCAGAAGGAGAAGCCGATGCTGCGGAAACACCGGTTACAGAAGGTGTCTTCAGACAGACTACTCTCACCATAAAATCTTATGCTAAGTTTAAGACTCCTCTAAAACCAAAAAATACTGCACATCAGTCTCCAGTTCAAGACCCCATGACTAAGAAACAGATGCTTAAAATGGCTGAATATTTGATTTCTTTAATCAGGGGTTCCCAAACCCCCCCCCCAGACAAAAGGCCTAGACAAGAGGAGGATTATGCCTCCTCTGATCAAGTGTCTGTTTCCTCAGGCTCCTCTGAGGAACAGGATTACTCCTTTCCCCCTTATGAAGATTCTGATGCTGAAGATTCCATTCCCTCAGCTTCTCCCCCTGAAGACTATTCCTTTGGGGAAACCTTACATACCATGAGGGAACATTTCCATTGGGAAGGTCAGGACTACTCCGACTCAAAGAAAAGGCTCCGAGAGTTTCTTTTACTCCCCCAGCACAGACCACTTGCTATCCCTCCAGTTTTAGACATTGTGGGTGATGTTAACTTAGAATCTAGTCTAAATCCAGATTCTCTGCCTCCTGCTCCAGCCAAACCAGATAGATATTATAGAGTGCCTGACTCACACAAATTCCTTTACAAAAGCCCTGTTGCTGACCCAGAGACAATCTCCCAGGGTCCCAAAGGGGCTAAGGCTTCTATGGCTAAAAATCCTGTACCCTCTGAAAGGGACTCCAGAGCACTAGATAGGTGGGGGAAGAAGGTTTACACCTCAACTACTCTAGCTATGAGAGCACTTTGCCAATTTCACATGCTGAAATACCAGCAATTCCTAATGTCTCAAATAAAACAAAAGATGAGCACGCACCCTCAACAGTCTGAATTCAAAGAAATGCAGGATCTATTGCATGCAGCTGAACAGGTGGGCAAACATGCTTTACAATGTGGATTTGATTCTTTGGAAGCTTCCTGTAGAGCAGCTGTTACTGGGTCTGTTATACGTAGGCATGCTTGGTTAAAGGAACAAACTCTGCCTGATCATGTTAAAGCAAAGTTACTAGATGCACCCTTACAGCAGGATGTCTTATTTTGGGTTAAAGCAGAAGGGGTTTTAAAGATAATGGAAGATAAGGCAAAATCTATGCAGACGGTCAAATATTTCTTACAGGTACAACCCCCATGCTTCAGCAGAAATTGGCCAGCAAAAAATTGGTCCTTTCCAGCTTCTGACAGACCACAGAAGGGTAAATACAGATGCCCAAGGGGCAGAGGACAAGCACAAATACGTTACAAACCTGTCCAATGGGGCACTGCAACACAGAAGGGAGGAGAAGACAGGTCCCAAACTACTAGAAGACAAACACAATGACTTCAACCTCAAACTGCCAAGCAAAAATCTCTTGGCAGCTCCCTTGGGAGGAAAATTAGCATTTTTATAGACAACTGGCACATCGTCACAAAGGACAAATGGGTCCTAGACATTATCTCACAAGGATACAGATTCCATTTCCACACCTTGCCAAGGATAAAAGGAATGCCAAACTTGCCACAAAATCAATGGGCAGAGGCACAAAAACAAATTACATCTCTCATGGACATGAGAGCCATTCAACTGGTACCTACACAGGAGCAAGGCCAAGGATTTTACTCAAGGCTCTTTCTAGTCCCCAGAAAGGACAATGCTTGGAGACCCATTCTGGACCTTTCAATTTTAAACACCTTCTTGCAAGTACCCAAATTCAAGATGCTAACACTACAGCAGCTTCTTCCCATGTTGGGCAAGAAAGCTTGGCTAGTAACGTTGGACCTCAAGGAGGCATACCTGCATGTCCCTATCAGACAAAATTGCAGAAGATACCTCCATTTCATTGCAGGTTCAACCCATTACCAATTCTCTGCACTGCCCTTTGGCTTATCTACTGCACCCAGGGTCTTCACAAAATGCCTGGCACCAGTAATTGCATACTGCAGACAAAGAGGAATTCAAATATACTCATACCTGGACAACTGCCTCATCCAAGCAGAAAGCAAGGACATTCTCTTACAACATCTGACCTTTGTAAAACACCTTCTAAGTTGCCTAGGGTACACAGTAAACGAAAAAAAATCAAAACTAGTGCCCTCACAAAATATGATAAACCTGGGTGCCAGCTTGAATACAACGGCCCAGATGGCTTACCTGATGCCAGACAAACAACTACAACTAACTCAATACTTCAAAATAATGGCAACAAAGACCCAGCTCCCTGCAAGAAAAATTCTGCAGGCCTTGGGCTTCATGGCATCTTGCATACTACTAATACCATTTGCAAAACTGCATATGAGGAAATTACAATGGTACCTGAAAAGCATATGGACTCAACACAGCCACAGCTTGGAAACAATGATACCTCTCATTCCCTGCCTCCAACAAGAGTTTCTATGGTGGTCACAGGCATGTCACCTCAACAAGGGTCAGCCTTTCACCTTACCCCCAGCCAGGCAAACTATGACAACAGATGCATCGGACTATGCCTGGGGGGCACACATGGCAGGACGGTGCGTTCAAGGCATATGGGCTGCAGATCAAAGGAATCTGCACATCAATCAAAAAGAAATGCTAGCTGTACAGAATGCTCTGACAGCCTTCAAGGACCTCTTACATCCTGGACAGCTTATAGTAAGGACAGACAACACCACAGTAATGTGGTACATAAACAAACAAGGGGGTACACACTCCTACCCTCTATGCAGGCAAGCAATGACCTTGTGGAACACAGCACTGACAGTATATGCCTTTCCTCCATTGCCCCTTCTCACAAAGGTGCTGCTGAAAGTCAGGATGGAGAGACCTCAAATGATACTCATTGCCCCGGACTGGCCATGCCAGTACTGGTACCCACCACGAAGGAACATGGCCCAGGGCCCACCATGGATTTTCACAAATTCCTCATCTACTCACACAGCAAGGCAGTCAGATTCTACACAGCCAGCTCAAAACCTTAAATTTGGCTGCATGGCACATCACCTAAGCAACCAGCCAGTCCCTCTTTCACAAGCTGTTATGGATGTCATTCTGGAGGCCAGGAGGCCCAGCACCAGGAAAGCCTACTCAGACAAATGGAAAAGATTTTGCACCTGGAACCAAGCTAATGGCCAAAATACCCTTCAGTCGTACATGCCTCGGATTCTACAATATTTAACTGAGATGTTACACAAAGGACTTTCTTTTTTCATCTATTAAAATCCACGCCTCAGCTATTTCAGCTCATTACAACACGGATCCTCCCTTATTTTCACATCCACTTCTAATTCAGCATCTCAGAGGGGCAAAAAACATTAGGCTTCCCAGGAGAGTGCCAACACCAACTTGGGACCTAAATTTTGTTCTGGAAAAACTTACGCTGCCACCTTTTGAGCCAGCTTTCTCAGCTGACTTAAAGTTTATATCATGGAAGACTGCCCTGCTGCTAGCAATTACTTCAGCCAGAAGAGTCTCAGAGCTACAGGCACTAATGGCAGTAGAGCCTTTCCTCATTTTTCATCAAGACAGAGTTTCTCTACGAACTAACCCCTCCTTTATGCCAAAGGTGGTATCCAGTGTGGCTCTAAATCAAACTATCCACTTACCCACCTTCTTTCCAAATCCACAGAACAAAGGAGAAAGACTCCTGCATTCCTTGGACATTCACAGGCAACTACATTACTACTTGTATAAAACTAAGGCTTTCAGAAAATCTGACCAACTTTTTGTATCCTATGCTACAACATCACAAGGAAAGGCTATCTCAAAACAGACCATTTCCAAATGGATAGGACATTGCATACGTTTTTGCTACACCCATCATGGAAAACCAGTTCCTGTTAGCATTAGGCCCCACTCCACCAGGGCAGCAGCTACATCTACAGCCTTCCTCAGGGGGTTGCCAACCAAGGATATTCTGGAAGCTGCAATTTGGAGTTCAGTACATACCTTCACCAAACACCATCACTTACCACTTTACTCTAAGACTAGAGCTGGCTTCGCCACTGCAGTTTTGCAGGGCCTTCTAGCCTCCTCTAACCCTGTTTGACTCCACCTCCTATCCTTAGCTTTGGGATTCTACCCAAGTGTGATGACTGCAGCAGGGTAACACTATGAACATAGTACAGTTTTGTGCCTACCATAAATGTAGATGTTCGAGTGTATACCCTGCTGCAGTCCAGGTTACCCTCCCCCCATCCCCTCTGACCTAACTAAATCCTTTCAATACCTTAAAATCTGATACAACCTTTGTGGTGTATTTGCTTATAGCTGGAGGGATGTTTTGTTTGTGCTAAGCTTTTATTATTGGTACTATCTACTGACCATCTTTTGGGGGGGCACCTGACATCTGGGGCAAGAAAAACTGAAGAAAATGGTGTTGGATGCCTCTTATATACCCCTGGCACACTGACGTCAGGGAAGAAGCGACAGCAACCAACGCCGGACCAAGACTTTGGAATTCAGGCCAACTGTGGGACCGCCTGACGACAGGATAACCCAAGTGTGATGACTGCAGCAGGGTATACACTCAAACATCTACATTTATGGTAGGTACAAAACTGTACTTTTCAGCTCACTGCTGTGATTACTATGCAATGCACCCCCATGCCCTCCCAAAGAGAAACAGACCCAACAATTAGAAACAGATTTTAAATATTTCTCTTATTTACTTAGAGTTCTTAGAATAACAGTCCTTGCATTAGCTAGCAGCGGCAGGCACAAAGCACTTGAGCTACTTCTCTGATATGTAAACTGATGTATATTTTCTCTTTCCTTTCTATGTCTATCTTAGCGCCTCAGCCAACAGTTTTCTTTCTAATTCTTTCTTCCTACATCTACTCCCCCAGCTACCATTGTCATCATGCTAGCAAAAAAGATGCCTGTATAGACCCAGGATGCTCAGTTAAAATAGTACTGATGATACACTTGAATATTTTGCTTGTATTCCTTTCCTAGCCCCTCAATATGCAAGGTATCAGATCTGCTAGTGCAAACTTCAATTTGCAATCTTTATCAAGGGCTTGACCATTATAACTGCACTACCTCCTATACCTACTATTCGGCCTACCCCATTACTCCCATGTTCTCCTCTCTAGGAAGGGTTCATTTATGTAGAATTAAGTCCTCTACATTTCTTGTCGGACAAAATCACTTGTGTGCTTTTTCATCCCACTTCCCCAGTTGTTTTTCCTGGCACATGGGCTAACTTTTTGAGTGTACAGATCACCACTACCACCAAGATTAGTGTTTCCTACTTGCACTGTAGCAGAGCTGGTATGTAAAAGTATGTGCATTTGAATGTTCTCTGAATATTTTCTGTTAAAATCGGTCAATATACCCCATAATACGACCACACCAATGCATAACTTGTACGTATTTGAGATTGTTTTTTTCCTTTCCTATACTAGTGTAACTATTAAATGTAAAAACAGATGCCTTTACAACTTTATTAATAAATGAATTAACCTAAGTAAGTCAACCTGTTCAGAACCCAACTGCATCTATTGTGAAACTTTCAGCAATTCATTAAAAATAAAGAACAGCGTTAGAATCAAATGTTCAAATAAAAATGTAAAATGTTACTCTTCTGATTGCACTATATTTATTTCTTGACAGTATTAGCCATTTAGGCGTATTAATCAGGCAGATTGTAGTAGAATTACTTTGTATCAGTAGACTATTGAAGTTAACACAAACTGTACTGATGTACACACCCACCATTTTAAGACAATGAAAGCAAGTTATTCTCAGGTGTTAGTCTAATGTCAGTCAACCCTTCAAGCTGTATGATGCTTGTGTAGTCTTTGTTCATTTTATAGAATATTCACATAACCCTAGCTAAACATTGTCGTGCAGAGTGTGATTCACAGCAAAATAGTTTGTGTTTACATGGAAGTCAGAAATATTTCAGTCTGGTCGATGATTGTCTGTACACCAATGAGAAAAATGTTGGTATTTATGTTATCCATGGGTAACTTAGTTTGTGGTTGCTAGTTCTATGCTTTATGTATGTTTGGGCTTGTGGATTTCTCCCTGGTTTCTCAGTTCCATACAACTTTAAATCTCACATATTTGAGTGTGACCTTAAGCTTTTTGGTAGCCTATCATAATTGTTAGCCTGAGACATCTGCCCACAGCTATTTTCAATCTTTGCTTCTAAAGATTTGTTTAGCTTGAAAGTCTTTTATGTCTCCTGATGGTGTCTGCTTTTCACAATTGAGTGTTGTAGTTGCATTAGAAGGCCCATGTTTCATTACCTGAACTGCTTTTGTAACACTGTCAGTTTTGTTCCATTCTGAATTGGGCTGTAGCCTTCTCAATTACTGTCCAAATTCTTTGTGCTTTTAATCCCTTTCACTAAGCAAATCTAAGTGAATAAACATTAAATCACTGCTCTTAACAATCTTGCAGTGGAGTTCAATACATCTGAATTTTGGCCTTACTGAATGTTATCGATGTGCATTTTTTTCAGGCAGATGATAGAAAATTAAGTTTTTGATGCAGAGATTTTCATGAATTTGAAATAGTGCAGTCACTTCAGATGCTTATTGCTTGTTTTGCTTCATTAAAAACTGAGTAGTCTTTGGCGGCGTTGGCGCTGTTCTTGATGGTCTTCAAATTTATCTTAAAGCCAGATGCGTTTCCTGTCAGTTTTTGCGTATGTATTGCCTTCTGAATTCAGCACAAAGTATTTTCAATATATGTTCTCCCAAGAAAACTGCTCCTGCAGTAAGAAAAGAACAGTCAAGTAATGGGAATAAGATACTCTTGCTGGTTTGATGCAGAGGTTTGAGTGCATGCTGTTTGATCTAGACCCTGCCCATAGTCCTGAGTTTGATTCCCACACCTGCATTTGTGTACGGCTGTGTGACTGAGCAGCTCTCTTAACCAGACACTACTGTTGAGTCACTTTTGAAAAGGGACCATGTCTCTAGCGAGCTTGCCCAATTAAAAAATGTATTTTTTTTAACTTAAATTTCTGGTCGGTCCACTCAGGACCAGAAACCACATATACAGTAAATAGTCAAATTAGGTGACTCAGTTGCTTAATAAACTGTGTACTGAAACCGACTTCATGGCATACATGGATCCAATACAGATGACCATGGATTTTGTGCTGGAAGAGTCAAGTAGGGGACATGAATTTGAGAGACTTGTGTCATGCGACCCCCATCTCCTGGGGAATGGGGATTATATAGAGCTAATGGAATCCAGAGTGTAATTTTTTGACTGGATACAGGTTACCAAGTCGTATGTGTGTGTGTGTATGGGGGTGGGAATGAGCAGGATGTTCTGATAGATGGTGATGTCTGTGATGCTGTTTTCATGCCACTCAGTTGGGATTCCCTTACTTTGCATATCTCAAAAAAATTCCCACGCTAGCCTTGTGCTTGAAGTCTGACTCCAGTTCTCATGACTATTTAAAGAGGAAGTGAATCTTAGAGGAATAAAGACTGCAAGGTTGCTCTATCCTTCATGTGGGAGATAATAAAATGGTTTGAGAGAGCAATGGGTGAACTAACGGGTGAATGACTGGATAGT